>NC_053028.1:1545120-1683963 GCF_003073215.2 Triticum urartu | reverse complement strand
AGTATGTCGCCGAAGGGCGAGTGCTGAAAGATATCCGCGGCGGTAAACTCCATGACCGACGCCCAATCGGATTCGATTGGCAGGGGTGCTGGCGGCTCGGAGTCCGGCAATCTGGAGTCACAGGCCTTGCGGAGGGTAAGGCTGGTATTCGGCTCTATCGCCGTTGAGGCTGCGGCCTCCATGGCGGGGTCTAACCACCTGTCCATGGATGGCGCAATTGGCTCCGAATAGGTCGGAGTGATTGCAGGTGCGATCTCCTGAACACTATCCGGCGGCAGAGTTAAATCGTGCCCATCGTGACAGTGCGGCGCACCCGGCAGAGGCCCAAATCCGGTGAAGATCAAGTCTCCGCGGATGTCGGCCGTGTAGTTTAAGCTTCCAAACCTGACCTGATGGCCAGGGGCGTAACTTTTGATCTGCTCCAGATGGCCAAGCGAATTGGCCCGCAGAGCAAAGCCGCCGAATACAAAAATCTGCTCGGGGAGAAAAGTCTCACCCTGGGTAGCATCGCTAACGATGATCGAAGGAGCCATCAAGCCTAATGATGACGACATAGAGGAACTCTCAATGAAAGCACCAATGTCGGTGTCAAAACCGGCGGATCTTGGGTAGGGGGTCCCAAACTGTGCGTCTAGGCGGATGGTAACAGGAGACAAGGGACACGATGTTTTTACCTAGGTTCGGGCCCTCTCGATGGAGGTAAAACCCTACTCCTGCTTGATTAATATTGATGATATGGGTAGTACAAGAGTTGATCTACCACGAGATCGGAGAGGCTAAACCCTAGAAGCTAGACTATGGTATGATTGTTGTCCTACGGACTAAACACTCCGGTTTATATAGACACCGGAGGGGGCTAGGGTTAGACAGAGTTGGTTACAATGGGAGGAGATCTACATATCCGTATCTGCCAGGCTTGCCTTCCACGCCAAGGAGAGTCCCATCCGGACGCGGGACGAAGTCTTCAATCTTGTATCTTCATAGTCCTACAGTCCGGCCAAAGGTTATAGTCCGGCTATCCGGATACCCCCTAATCCAGGACTCCCTCAGCGAGGCTTCTCCTAAGCACCGCTACAATATGACCGAGGTGAATTATGGTGGAGGGGGGCACCGCACATGGGCTAAGAGATCAATGATCAACTTGTGTGTCTATGGGGTGCCCCCTCCCCCGTATATAAAGGAGTGGAGGAGGGGGAGAAGGCCGGCCTCCTAGGCGCGCCCCAAGGGGAGTCCTACTCCCACCGGGAGTAGGATTCCACCCCTTCCATGAGTAGGAGTAGGAGGGAAGGAAGGAGGAGAGAGGGGGAAGGAAAAAGGTCCCCCCTTCCTAGTCCAATTCGGACTAGAGGGGGAGGGGACGCACAGCCTGCCGTGGCCGCCCCTCCCTCTCTCCACTAAGGCCCATGAGGCCCATTACACTCCCCGGGGGGTTCGAGTAACCTGCCGGCACTCCGGTATTCGTCCAAACTCACTCGGAACCTTTCCGAAGTCCAAACATAGTCATACAATATATCGATCTTCATGTCTCGACCATTTCGAGACTCCTCGTCATGTCCGTGGTCATATCCGGGACTCCGAAGTACCTTCGGTACATCAAAACACATAAACTCATATTACCGATCGTCACCGAACGTTAAGCGTGTGGACCCTACGGGTTCGAGAACTGTGTAGACATGACCGAGACTCATCTCCGGTCAATAACCAATAGCGGAACCTGGATGCTCATATTGGTTCCTACATATTCTACAAAGATCTTTATCGGTCAAACTGCATAACAACATACGTTGTTCCCTTTGTCATCGGTATGTTACTTGCCCGAGATTCCATCGTCGGTATCTCAATACACTACTAGGGAAAAGCTTATAGGCAGACGCTTACTAGTAGCGTGGGTTTATACCCCTCGCTACTTCTACTTACTAGTAGCGCAGATTTACAACCCCCGCTACTACTAAGTTGATAGTAGTAGCGCGGGTTTATAACCCGCGCACTACTAAGTGATTTTCACTGTGCCCCCTCGGGACCAGCCATAGTAGTAGCGCGGGTTATAAACCAATGCTACAATAAGTTGATAGTAGTAGCGCGGGTTATAAACCCCACGCTACTACTATGTAGTCTCTTTGCCGCCGCCACCTCTGCCTCTCACCCCTCCTCCGCCTTTGTCTCTCTGTTTCTCCTCCACTCCCCACGATTCCCCCAACCAAACACTTCCCTCCTCTCTCCTCAAGTCGCGCTGGCCGCATCCCTGCCGCTGCCGCCGATGGAGAAAGCAAGCGCCGTCCCCGCTGCTTCCACTGCCACCATCCCCTGCCTCCGGTCGAGAGGCGACAAAATATCGGAGCATGTACTCGCGGCGGAGGCTGCTCTCGCTCCAGCGGCACACTCGGCTCGTCCCGGCAGGTCATCTCGCCCATGCGCCTTCAGCATGCCCCGCGCGGCCGTCAGCGCGGCCTCCACCTCAGGTGAGCGCTTTCCCGTGCCTCCACCTCAGGGGAGCCCCTCCCTGTACCATGTTCCGTCCAATTTTTCCCCAGAAGTTTCTTGCAGTATAACTGCAATTGGTCAACGCAGTTAGTAGTCATTATGCCTCCAACTGCAATGCATGTGGCGTTTGTGAATTGTGAAATGGTTGCTTTGCTTGCTTGCGATTAGTCTAGTCTATGCAGCAGGTGCACGCTCTGAGCTCGCTCGCAAGGTGTTTGCGACAATGCCTCTAGGAAAGTTGAAATGTCAATTTGTTCAGCCAATGTAGAATTCTATGTTCCACAGGATACAAAGGAGCCTATGGACCTTAAACTTTGCTCATTAAATTGAAAAGAAAACATTGTACTATTCGTACACAAATGAAACATCTATGGGTGGGGATGTTGGCATTGCGCGATTAAATTGAGAAGAAAATGTTTTGATCAGATTAGCATATACGGTGTGCTTCATGCATCCAAGAGACCAAGACGTCTTCTCTTCTCTATGGAGAGAAGCTGATTTGCATTGACGGCTAATGATGATTCTTTGTGTTCCATAGTTTAAAAGGCAACCATTTTGCACTGGATAATCAAGTATTCTTCCATGGTTAAATTTAATTAAGAATGCTGTTCTGCACTTTTGCTTATTGTACGCTTCTCCTTTTGCCCATTTTATTTCCTTAGGCAATGTACTCTGATTCAGCCAGGACATCACACGACCGTGCTCTGTTTCTTCTCAGGTCCAGCCTGGTTCGAGCTTCCTAGACAGCCACAAGGCATGCCTTGGCCGCCATTGAGCAGAATGCCGCTGGTGGCCGTAGCGGTGACAGAGTGCCGTCTCAGTGGACAAGGGAGTATCAAGCGAGACATCATCATCAACTTGAGCGAAGGTCACAGGTGCTGCGTGCTCCTGCATGGCAAACTGCTGGCGCGCTACACACTGCAGGCAGTGGGAGGGCCGAGGAGACCCACCCTCCTGCACGAGGATGCTCCAAGGAAATTCAACCAAGCCTTTGAGCTCTTTGATCCCAACGCCTTCTTCCGAAGCTACTCGGTCTGCTGCAACACCATCCATCAATGCTCCCGCAGACGCTGCTCCTCAGGTGAGCGCTTCCCCGTGCCTCCACTCTCCACCTCTCACGGGATCCGCACGCCAAGTCTGTAGAGTTCAGTTTGGCGGTGGAATACTTGTAGCATGGTGGACCTGTTAAATCGTGTGATGCGCTCTGGGTAGCGTTACTGAGTGGATGTAGTGTGAGATTGCGATGATGCTACCTTCGATTGTTTGTGCGGATGTACTGAGAGATTTGGCCATTTGAATTGAGTTCTGATTTTAAATCTATCCTGCAGGTATTGTTCCTATTGCAACTAAGGCTGGTACTACTCATGTTTGCTATCATGACCATTAACAAGATGAGTGAAATGAATGATTTTCTCTCACAGATTCTAGTGATGGTCACTTCAGTTTTAAGGGTTCAACATGTTCCGCTATACTGATTGGGCAAGCAGGTCTGCTCTCTGCATATGCAGCCTCCTCCATTTGATTTAATGAAATAAATATCATATTTGGTACCATGGCAATCCTAATTCCAGTCTTGTTACAGCTGTTGTTCTTGGCCTGAGAAGCAACTCTATATTGGCTCAGGATGATTTGGTTGCTCCAGCAGCTACAAGTGAGCAAGCTGATGTAAATGTTACTGGCCTACGTCGTATAAAAGATGATTTAGTGATCTCAAATGATCACACTATCAAATGGTGAATGTGCACCGATAAAGCATGGAGTTTTTCCTGCAAGCAAGTATCTCATTATCCTTACCTTCATCTGAACCACACTTTGGCATTATCCTTTTGAGAAAAAAACTTACTACATTATAGTTTACTCCTCTTTTCAAACATAATTCTCTTTTTTATATGTGTTGCCCGAAAATGACGCAAAATTCAACCACAATCATGTTCATGCATCATAACCTAGAAAGAACAACTCTTGTCTTTAGTCCTCTGATGATGACCGATTTTCATGTAACCTGTTTGGTCCACACTTTTTGGTTACTTGCTGCAACTCCTGCTATGGGGGGTCAGCCCTTCAGTTTCCTCATTAAACCATGTGTATTTGGAAGTTTTAGCCGGTCATTAAACTATGTGATGTTTCATGTTGATACACGGAAACTGGGTGGTAGTTTGCCATGATATTTTTGATTGCTGTTTCTGAAAGCTTGGGTTTAGCAACTTCTCTTATCGTAAGCACATATTCCAAGGCCTTGTTTCAATTAAGTACGATTATTTGGACCATATACCCTGTGTGTTACAAGTTTTTAACATCTTAATGTTGGTTGGAGTATCACTTTATGCAAGGAGGAAAGGAGGCGTGTCTCTTTAGTTACTCCTACTCGATTCAAACTTTAAATTACAATTGCTTTCAGTCTATTATATCTACTTATATCTCTTTTCTAGGGAAAACTAGATGAGGCTGAGAAGTTATTCAAGGCAGCCCTACAGGAAGCTAAAGAAGCGTTTGGACTGAGAGATCCACATGCTGCATCGGCTCTATTTCTCTTTCTAATGTATGCAGCAGAGGTTACTAACTATGAACAAAACCCATTTAAGTCCATAAGCTAGATTATATGTGGTTTAAGATCTGTTTGGGTTCATAGCCAAACATTACAAGACTTTGCAACACTCCAAGCTAGGCAAGTTTAACCGAGTTAGGAATGGGTTTTGTTCAGAGTTAGGAAATATGCCCTAGAGGCAATAATAAAGTTGTTATTTTATATTTCCTTATATCATGATAAATGTTTAGTATTCATGCTAGAATTGTATTAACCAAAAACTTGATACAAGTGTGGATACATAGACAAAACACCGTGTCCCTAGTAACCTCTACTAGACTAGCTCGTTAATCAAAGATGGTTAAGTTTCCTAACCATAGACATGTGTTGTCATTTGATGAACGGGATCACATCATTAGGAGAATGATGTGACGGACAAGACCCATCCGTTAGCTTAGAATGCTGATCGTTCAGTTTTATTGCTAGAGCTTTCTTACTGCATATACATATTCCTTTGACTATGAGATTATGCAACTCCGGATACCGGAGGAATACCTTGTGTGCTATCAAATGTCACAACATAACTGGGTGCTTATAACGATGCTCTACAGGTATCTCCAAAGGTGTTTGTTGGGTTGGCATAGATCGAGATTAGGATTTGTCACTCCGAATATCGGAGAGGTATCTCTGGGCCCTCTCGGTAATGCACATCATGATAAGCCTTGCAAGCAATGTGACTAATGAGTTAGTTACGAGATGATGCATTATGGAACGAGTAAATAGACTTGCCGGTAACGATATTGGACTAGGTATGATGATACCGACGATCGAATCTCGGGCAAGTAACATACCGATGACAAAGGGAATGACGTATGCTGTCAATGCGGTTTGACTGATAAAGATTTTCATAGAATATGTAGGAATCAATATGAGCATCCAGGTTCCACTGTTGGTTATTGATCGAAGATGTGTCTCGATCATGTCTACATAGTTCTCAAACCCGTAGGGTCCGCACGCTTAACATTCGATGACGATTTGTATTATGAGTTATGTGTTTTGGTGACCGAATATTGTTTGGAGTCCCGGATGAGATCACGGACATGACGAGGAGTCTCGAAATGGTCGAGAGTTAAAGATTGATATATTGGACGATGGTATTCGGACACCGGAATGCTTTCGGAGTGGTTCGGGTGTTTTTCGGAGTACCGAGGTTACCAGAACCCCCTGAGGAAAGTAATTGGCCTACATGGGCAATAGGGGAGAGGGGAGGCAGCCCACAAGGGGTGGCCGCGCCCCCCTCCCATGGGGACTCCGAATTGGACTAGGGAGGGCTTGCGCCCCACTTTCCTTCTCCTCTTCCCTCTCCTTCCCCCTTTCCTCCTCTAGAAGAAGGAAGGGGGAGGCCGAATTGGACATAGAGTCCAAGTCGGTTTCCTCCCCCCATGTCGCACCCCTTGGCTGGCCTCTTCCCTCTCCTCCTTTATATATGGGGGCAGGGGGCACCCCAAAGCACAACAGTTATTCTCTTAGCCGTGTGCGGTGCCCCCCTCCACAATTTACTCCTTCGGTCGTAGCGTCGTAGTGCTTAGGCGAAGCCCTATGTGGATCACATCACCATCACCGTCACCATGCCGTCATGCTGACGAAACTCTCCCTCGACCCTCTGCAGGATCAAGAGTCCGAGGGACGTCATCGAGCTGAACGTGTGCTGAACTCGGAGGTGCCGTATGTTCGGTACTTGATTGGTTGGATCGTGAAGACGTTCGACTACATCAACCGCGTTAACCTAACGCTTCCACTTTCGGTCTATGAGGGTACATGGACACACTCTCCCCCTCTCGTTGCTATGCATCTCCTAGATAGAACTTGCGTGATCGTAGGAATTTTTTTGAAATTGCATGCTACGTTTCCCAATAGTGGCATCCGAGCCAGGTCTATCGTAGATGATATGCACGAGTAGAACACAAAGAGTTTTGGGCGATAGTAGTCATACTACTTACCACCAACGTCTTATTCTGATTCGGCGGTATTGTTGGATGAATCGGCCCGGACCAACCTTACATGACGACGTTCATGAGACCAGTTCCACCGACAGACATGCAACTTGTTTTGCATAAAGGTGGCTGGCGGGTGTGTCTTTCTCCAACTTTAGTTGAATCAAATTTGACTATGGCCGGTCCTTGTTGAAGGTTAAAACAACACACTTCACTAAAAATCGTTGTGGTTTTGATGCGTAGGTAAGAACGGTTCTTGTTAGAAGCCCGTAGCAGCCACGTAAAACTTGCAACAACAAAGTAGAGGACGTCTAACTTGTTTTTCAGGGATGTTGTGATGTGATATGGTCAAGACATGATGTGATATAAGTTATTGTATGAGATGATCATGTTTTGTAAAAGTTATCGGCAACTGGCATGAGCCTTATGGTTGTCGCTTTATTGTATGAAATGCAATCGCAATGTAATTGCTTTACTTTATCACTATGCGATAGCGATAGTTGTAGAAGCAATAGTTGTCAAGACGACAACGACACTATGATGGAGATCAAGGTGTGAATCCGGTGACGATGGAGAACATGACGGTGCTTTGGAGATGGAGATCAAAGGCACAAGATGATGATGGCCATATCATGTCACATATTTTGATTGCATGTGATGTTTATCTTTAATGTATCTTATTTTGCTTAGTACGAGGGTAGCATTATAAGATGATCCCTCACTAAATTTTAAGGCATAAGTGTTCTCCCTGAGTATGCACCGTTGCGACAGTTCATCGTGCCGAGGCACCACGTGATGATCGGGTGTGATAAGCTCTACGTTCACATACAACAGGTGCAAGACAGTTTTGCACGTGCAGAATACTCGAGTTAAACTTGACAAGCCTAGCATGTGCAGACATAGCCTCGGAACACTGACACCGAAAGGTCAAATGTGAATCATATAGTAGATATGATCAACATAGAGATGTTCACCATTGAAAACTACTCCATCTCACGTGATGATCGGACATGGTTTAGTTGATATGGATCACGTGATCATTTAGGTGACTCGAGGTATTTCTATCTAAGTGGGAGTTCTTAAGTAATATGATTAATTGAACTTAATTTATCATGAACTTGGTCCTGATAGTATATGGATATCTATGTTATAGATCAATAGCTCGCGTATAGCTCCCCTGTTTTATTTTTGATATGTTCCTAGAGAAAACTAAGTTGAAAGATGATAGTAGCAATGACGCAGACTCGATTTGTGATCTGAGGATTATCCTCGTTGCTGCACAGAACAATTATGTCCTTGATGCACCGCTAGGTGACAGATCTATTGCAGGAGCAGAGGAAGACGTTATGAATGTTTGACAAGGTCGGTATGATGACTACTTGATAGTTTAGTGTGCCATGCTTAACGGCTTAGAACCGGGACATCAAAAATGTTTTGAATGCCACAGAGCATATAAGATGTTCCAAGAGCTGAAATTGGTATTTCAGACTCATGCCCGTGTCGAGAGGTATGAGACATGTGATAAGTACTTTGCCTACAAGATGGAGGAGAATAGCTCAGGCTGTAAGCATGTGCTCAGAATGCCTGGGTACTACAATCGCTTCAATCAAGTGGGGAGTTAATCTTCCAGATAAGATAGTGATTACAGAGTTCTATAGTCACTATAACCAAGTTACTAGAACTTCGTGATGAACTATAATATGCAAGGGATGACAAAAACGATTCCCAAGCCCTTCGCGATGCTCAAATCGGCAAAGGTAGAAATCAAGAAAAAACATCAAGTGTTGATGGTTAACAAGACCACTAGTTTCAAGAAAAAGGGCAAGGGAACCAAAGGGAACTTTAAGAAAAATGGCAAGTAAGTTGCCACTCCCGTGAAGAAGCCCAAAGCTAGACCTAAGCGTGAAACTGAGTGCTTGTACTGCAAAGGAAATGGTCATCGGAAGCGGAACTACCCCAAACACTTGGTGGATGAGATGGATGGCAAAGTGAACAAAGGTATATTTGATATACATGTTATTGATGTATACTTTACTAGTGTTCATAGTAGCTGAGGGAGTCCTGGATTAGGGGGTGTCCGGATAGACGGACTATAACCTTTGGCCGGACTCTTGGACTATGAAGATACAAGATTGAAGACTTCGTCCCGTGTCCGGATGGGACTTTCCTTGGCGTGGAAGGCAAGCTTGGCAATACGGATATGTAGATCTCCTCCCGTTGTAACCGACTCTGTGTAACCCTAGCCCTCTCCGATGTCTATATAAACCGGAGGGTTTTTGTCCGTAGGACAACAACAATCATACCATAGGCTAGCTTCTAGGGTTTAGCCTCTCTGATCTCGTGGTAGATCTACTCTTGTACTACCCATATCATCAATATTAATCAAGCAGGAGTAGGGTTTTACCTCCATAGAGAGGGCCCGAACCTGGGTAAAAACATTGTGTCCCTTGTCTCCTGTTACCATCTGCCTAGACGCACAGTTCGGGACCCCCTACCTGAGATCCGCCGGTTTTGACACCGACATTGGTGCTTTCATTGAGAGTTCCTCTCTGTCGTCATCTTTAGGCCCGATGGCTCCTCCGATCATCAACAACGACGCGGTCCAGGGTGAGACTTTTCTCCCCGGACAGATCTTCGTATTCGGCGGCTTTGCACTGTGGGCCAATTCGCTTAGCCATCTGGAGCAGATTGAAAGCTACGCCCCTGGCCATCAGGTCAGATTTGGAAGTTTGAACTACACGGCGGACATCCGCGGAGACTTGATCTTCGACGGATTCGAGCCACAGCCGAGCGGGCCGCACTATCACGATGGACATGATTTAGCTCTGCCGCCGAACAGTGCCCTGGAGGCCGCGCCCGCATCAGCTCCAACCCTTTGCTCGGAGCTGACTGCGCCGATCGAGGACGGGTGGATAGACCCCGCCGCGGGGGCTGTAGTCTCAACGGCGATCGAGCCGAACACCAGCCTTATCCTCTGCGAAGCCCGTGACTCCAAAGTGTCGGACTCTTCTCCGGACTCCAAACCATTCGCGCCCCTGCCAATCGAATCCGATTGGGCGCCGATCATGGAATTCACCGCCGCGGATATCTTTCAGCACTCGCCCTTCGGCGACATTCTGAATTCACTAAGGTCTCTCTCTTTGTCAGGAGAGTCCTGGCCGGATTATGACCGGCAGGATTGGGATGCGTATGACGAAGAAATTCGACGCCCACCCAGCACCCACTTTGTAGCCACTGTCGATGATTCAACCGACATGCTAGACTTCGACTCCGAAGACATCGACGGTATGGACGACGATGTAGGAGACGAATAGGCACCAGCGCCTATAGGGCACTGGACAGCCACCCCATCCTATGATGTATACATGGTGGACACACCCAAAGGAAACGACGACGAAGAACGGGAGGACGCAACGAAGGATCATTCCCTCGAAAAGCAGTCAAAGCGGCGGCGTAAGCGCCGCTCCAAGCCCCGCCTCGACAGAGACAACGGCCATACAGACCCAGCCACAGAGCAGGGCGAGCCGGCGGACGATGAACATGGCATCGAGCAACCGTCCGAACAAGGAAACTTGGATAAACAAACCGAACAACCCGTCCCCGGCGAAGATAACAGTCCGGACGACCTCACGCCGGACAAGTTCCTGGAGCAGAAGAATCTCCACAAAAGGCTCGTCGCCACTACGCGTAGCCTGAAAAAGCAGAAGCGGAAGCTCAAAACTGCGGAAGATGCACTCAGAATCAGATGGAGCAAAGTACTCAACACCGCAGACAAATACGGCGGCAGTCGCCACACAAAGAGCTACCCGAAGCGAAAGCTACTGCCTGAATTTGATGAGGAGGCCTTAGAGCACCCGCAATCAAAAAATAAGGAAGCCACCCGGTCGGATAGGTGACTCCATGGCCAACATAGAGCGGCAAATGGCGCCGCACACAAGCCAGCACGTGATCCACCCAAGGATTCGCATCAAAAAGATGGCCCAGCCAGATCTATCTACGGGCCAAGAAAGCAAGCTCTAGTAAGCAATGCAATACAACAAATATCCGAACACCACGGCACACCTAAATACAGGGGTGCCGCACACCCCCTATGTTTCACCGATGAGGTGCTGGACCATGAATTTCCAGCGGGATTCAAGCCCGTAAACATAGAGGCATACGACGGAACGACAGACCCTGGAGTCTGGATTGAGGATTATATCCTCCATATCCACATGGCCAGAGGAGACGACCTCCACGCCATAAAATACCTACCCCTCAAGCTCAAAGGGCCAGCCCGGCATTGGCTTAAAGGCCTTCCCGAAAACACCATTGGAAGTTGGGAAGAGCTCGAGGACGCTTTTTGGGCAAATTTTCAAGGGACCTATGTCCGACCACCGGATGCAGACGATTTAAGTCATATAACTCAACAACCCGGAGAGTCAGCTCGGAAGCTCTGGAACAGATTCCTTACTAAAAAGAACCCGATAGTCGACTGTTCGGACGCCGAAGCCTTAGCAGCTTTCAAACACAGCGTTCGAGACTAATGGCTTGCCAGACACCTCGGCCAAGAAAAGCCAAGAACAATGGCCGCATTAACAAGCGTCATGACCCGCTTTTGCGCGGGAGAGGACAGCTGGTTGGCAAGACGCAGCACCAGCGACCCAAGTACATCCGAAGTCAGGGATGGAAACGGGAAGCCACGACGCAGCAAAGACCAGCACCGGAATAAGGGAAACAGCCCGAAGTGCACGGCGGTCAACGCCGGATTCAAAAGCTCCTCGAAAGATCGGCAAAAGCTGCCCCTTAAAGACAATAGGGACGAACTGTCTAATCTAAACAAAATCCTGGACAAGATATGTCAAATCCACAGCACCCCCGGGAAGCCAGCAAATCATTCCCACAGAGAATGTTGGGTCTTCAAGCAATCCGGCAAACTCAATGCCAAACACAAGGGGCTGGATACACCAAGAGAGGACGATGATGAACCCCACAAACAAAGCACTGGGGAACAAAAGAAATTCCCACAAGAAGTCAAAACAGTAAACTTCCTACATGTGACAAAAGGGAGAAACGAAGTGGCGCCTACAGAGATATGCGCCATGTGGCTTATCACAAAAGAGCCTCGCCCCTGGTTGTCAAAACCAATCACCTTAGACCATCAGGACTACTCCGGAAGCATCCGGCACGCAGGCTGGGCTGCCTTGGTGTTAGATCCGATAATTGAAGGATTCCACTTCACACAAGTCCTGATGGACGGCGGCAGTGGTTTAAACCTGCTATATCAGGACACGGTCCGCAAAATGGGGATGGACCCAACAAAAATTAGCCATAGCAATACTTCCTTTAAAGGAGTAATGCCAGGCCTAGGAGTCCATTGCACGGGCTCCCTCCTACTAGAAGTTATGTTCGGTTCCCCCGACAACTTCCGTAGTGAAAAGCTAACCTTCCACATCGCCCCGTTTCAAAGTGGCTATCAAGCACTACTGGGGCGTGAAGCTTTCGCCCGCTTCAACGCAATACCGCATTATGCACTTCTCACGCTTAAGATGCCCGGTCCACGAGGCATCATGTCACTAAAGGGAAATATTGAGCGTTCCTCGCACGCGGAAGACTGTGCGGCTGCCTCGACAGCCACACACCAAAACGGCTTCACCAACCAAAGCACCTAACAGGTCGTTAAGACCACGGACGCGGCTAGACGAGTCCGGCGTAAGCACACAATTGATAAAGGCTTAATAGTCGTGTACCCCTATACAAGCGGCTCCGCACATGTAACAAAGCGACAATAAGGCTCAATTTTACCCATCTCAAATTATACTTTGTTTATTTAGTATAACGTACATATTGCACAACCTTTTTCAACTAAGTTCCTCTCTTTTACAGATGAACACCGTGCTACACCCGTCCAGGACACGGCACAACAGAGACACAGGCGCAGACGTGCAGCAGGGAACCGTTCCAAGGATTCTTTTTAGATTAAGACCCTGCGTAAACCTTTTTTACTATCTCTTGTTGACACACATCCCCCGGCTTCTCAGTATAACTGAGGAGGAGGCTGGCGTCTTGGCATGTGTCCACGTCAGAATTTTGCACGTACCTGGACACCAGGGGCTTATTATCAAGGGCACTGCTCAGCCCATTTTCATAAAGACCGAATACCTTAGGGAGTGTTCGGCGTCGCGAGTTTGGCCTTATATGCATCAGCTCCGAATCATGTCTTTGGTCAAATGTTGGATTTGCCCGGCTCCTGTGTTTTGCTGCCTTACGTTCCGCTCTATCGGCTAAGGCGGCACCTGGAGAACTACTGCGATTGTGCCCCAGTTCAGCCAGGCGAGCACCTCAGTAGAGAAAGACGAAAACAGACTGTCATGATATAGCGCGAGACTGGTCAACCACTCGATGACCTATCGGAATCTTCGGGATTCCTCCGCATTAACGAAGGGCCGTTTCCCGGCCAGGCACACACGCGCCCCGAGTTCGGGCGAGCACAGCGCCACCAGGGGCTATATAGTAGCCTCACTGTCAAACTCCTATGGCTAAGTGAAAGTGATAAAGCATTATAGTCCGATTGCCTAGTTCGCTACGCTATCACCTCCTTCATGGACCAAGACGTTGGATCAAGTGTGAAAATGCGCCTTCTGCGAACACCCCCGCATTATATGCGTGGGGGCTGAAGCCGACGACTGCCATCTTTTAGATTATATATACATATATCTTAACGGCCGCACAGGAGGCATCATAATTCTTGTAGACACAAGTATAAAAAGCTTCTACAATTCATCACAATATTGTTTTACAATAATACATGTTATTCGAACATAATATCCTTCAAGCACTGCGTCTCTATTAAACGAGCGCCTTGCAGAACTTCCTGAAAATAGTGCTCGGTAGGTACTCGGCTTCCGTCCGAGTCTTGGGATGCAACAGCGGTGGCCTCCATCTCCGCCCAGTATGTCTTGACACGGGCAAGGGCCATCCGCGCACCCTCTATGCATGTTGACCTCTTCATCGCATTGATATACGGCACCACACCAAGGAACTGCTGTACCAAGCTAAAATAACTGTTCGGCTTTGGCCTTTCCGGCCACAGATGACCCACGACATACTTCATGGCGAGTCCGGATAACCTATTCAGCTCGGCCTATTCGGCCAAACGACCGGTTAATGGAAGCGGACGCTCTGGATTGTGGAACTGCGACCAGAAGAGCTTTTCCACTTCGCGATCTTTCTGATCTCGGAAGTGCTCGACCGCATCAGCGGCACTCGCCGCTAAATCCAGATATGCGACCGCCGAACTCCACATCCGGTCCAACGGAGCATATTTAGGATCCCCGAACTTCATCCGCAGCATAAAGGGCTTTCCAGCCGCGATATCTCCGGCCTGATGTAGCTCCTCCTTCATCGCTCTCATCGCAGAACGAGCATCCTTGGCCGTTGTAGTGGCCTTCTCCAGGTCCGTCCGCTCCGCCCGATCTTCTTTTTCATGAAACTTGAAGTGGTCAGCAGCGCTCTTCAACTTCACAGCCATCTCGGCCATTTCCTTCTTGCTTCGGCGGTGAGCGGCCTGTTCGGCTTTCAGCTCTTCAACAGCCTTTAGGGCAGCCGCATCGCTTTTCCTGGCTTGCTCCTTGGCTCAGGCAAGTTCCGCCAGAAGGTCCTCCACGGCGGCAGCCCCACCTGCATCAAGCGCACACATCGTAAGATACTGGCATCAAGCTCCTCTTACCAGGCGTCTCCGGAGAAATTACATACCTTGTAACTCGTCAAGCCTCTTGTTGACAAGCGCGATGTCGGCATCTGCCACGTCAAGTTGCCGCTTTAGCTCGGCAAGTTCATCAGTCCGGCTGGCCACCGGACACCTGGCCACCTACATAGGAAGGCGGCAAATTATAGCTGGGATTATGATCCTCTGCATGCCGTCACTTTCGACAGCACACAGAGTCTCAGGGGCTACTATCACTAGTAGAAAAAGGGTCAATCGTGAAGCACATTAGTGCCGGTTTGTATTTGAGCCGGCACTAATGTGTACATTAGTGCCGGTTCCAACAGCTAGCCGGGCCACTTTAATTAGTACCGGTTCGTGGCGAACCTTTAGCACCGGTTCGTGCCACGAACCGGTACTAATGAGAGTGGTGGCAAGATGTTGTCAGACTGGGGCCCCTCCAGCCCCTTTAGTACCGGTTCTTGGCACGAACCGGTACTAAAGGTTGTCCTACATAAACCCTTCGTCCAACCGAGCTCGCTCTGTTCTTCCCCTTTCCCCTCTCCTCTCTGTTCTTCCCTCTTCCTCTCGAGCTCATCACACATTTTTCCCAAAATTTGTCAAGATTTGAAGGCCCCCATCCATTCAAATGATCACAAAGGTTAGCAACTTTGTCCTTTCATCTCTCATTGCTAGATTAGCTCTTGCAATGCTTTATATAGTGATTAATTTGTGAGTTTAGTAATTTGGGAGGATATATATATATATATGTGCTAGTATTTGATTTATATGCAATTTGAGGTCAAAAATAACACTTAGTTTGCATATGTAGGTGTGGTTTACTTAGTGCCTTCTAAATCTCCATCGTAGCCACCGTCGATCGCCCGCACCGTCCCGTCGCCGGCACCACCTTGTGGTGAGCCTCTTGTTCATGAAATTTTATATAAAAATTGATGTGTGTGATTTGGATATATAGTTACTCGTATAATTATCTTACCCGTACGTTGTTTGTTATACATATAGTGCCATGGTTTTGATATCCGTCCCCGTCGGCCCTAGTCCTTGTTATGATTCGGATGTGGTATGTATATTCTCTTTTAAAACTAGTTGCATTTCGTGTTTATGACAAATTATGCCCATCAAGTTGACATAGAAATTTTTTCTAGGAGGTATCTGAACCTGAAATTCCAACCGACCCTATTGCCGAGAGGTTAAATTTAGTTGAAAGAGAAAACGAGTACTTGAAAGAAAAATTGAAAAGAATTGAGGGGGGGGGGAAGATGGAATTGGAGTTGCATGTTGCCGATGTCGTCGATGATCCACAAGATCAAGATGGAGAAAATGCGCTTGAAGATTAGAAAGATTAGAAAATATGCCATCGATAGTGAGGCTTGGTATCATTATGCTGTTGGATCCATTGTTACCTTAGTTGCGATCTTGATCGTATTTGTTGTTGCATTTAAATGCTTTAGCTAGAGAGTTATTTGTTTGTTGCATTTAAGTGTTGTATGAACTTTATGTATGAACTTGTATTAATTTGGTCTATTCGGTGTTGTGTAATGAAGATGAGCCGGCAATGGATGTACGATGACCGATGCTCTCCCCAGTTCGTTGAGGGCGTGCGTACTTTTCTGCTTGCGGCTGAGGCAAACAAGCGGGCGGATGGTTTTATGCCTTGTCCATGTGCTCGCTGTAAGAATGGTCACAATTACTCTACGTCAAGAACCATTCACGTCCACCTGTTTACGACCGGTTTCATGCCCCATTATAATGTTTGGACCAAGCACGGAGAAAGAGGGGTTATGATGGAAGACAATGAAGAAGAAGAGGACGACGACAGCTATCCTGGCCATGGGTTCCCTGAATACGATGATACCACAATGGGGGAAGAAGCTGAGCCGGTAATGCGGGAAGAAGCTGAGCCGGCAATGCGGGAAGAAGCTGAAGAAGAGGCATCAGATGAGCCCGTTGATGATCTAGGTCGGGCCATTGCCGATGCAAAGAGAAACTGCGCAAGTGATTTGGAGAAGAAGAAGTTGCAGCGCATGTTAGAGGATCACAAAAAATTGTTGTACCCGAATTGCGTAGGTGACAAGAAAAGGCTGGGCACCACACTGGAATTGCTGCAATGGAAGGCAGAGAATGGTGTATCTGACAAGGGATTTGGAAAGTTGCTGGTAATGATAAAGGATATGCTTCCAAAGGACAACGAATTGCCCGAGAGTACGTACGAAGCAAAGAAGGTTGTCTGCCCTCTAGGGTTAGAGGTGCAGAAGATACATGCATGCCCTAATGATTGCATCCTCTACCGCGGTGAGTATGAGGATTTGAACGCTTGCCCAGTATGTGGTGCATTGCGCTATAAGATCTGCCGCGATGACCCTGGTGATGTCGAGGGCCGGCGCCCCAGGAAGAAGATTCCTGCCAAGGTGATGTGGTATGCTCCTATAATACCACGGTTGAAACGTTTGTTCCAAAACAAAGAGCATGCCAAGGCGATGCGATGGCACAGAGAAGACCGTAAGAAAGACGGAAAGTTGAGAGTACCCGCTGACGGGTCGCAGTGGAGAAAAATCGAAAGAAAGTACGGGAAGGAGTTTACAGATGACGCAAGGAGCGTATGGTTTGGTCTAAGCGCAGATGGCATTAATCCTTTTGGGGAGCAGAGCAGCAACCATAGCACCTGGCCTGTGACTCTATGTTTGTATAACCTTCCTCCTTGGTTGTGCATGAAGCGGAAGTTCATTATGATGCCAGTGCTCATCCAAGGCCCTAAGCAACCCGGCAACGACATTGATGTGTACCTAAGGCCATTAGTTGAAGAACTCTTACAACTGTGGAATGGAACAGGTGTATGTGCGTGGGATGAGCACATGGGGGAAGAATTTGACCTAAAGGCGTTGTTGTTCGTGACCATCAATGATTGGCCTGCTCTCAGTAACCTTTCAGGACAGACAAACAAGGGATACCGCGCATGCACGCACTGTTTGGACGATACCGACAGTATATATTTGGCTAATTGTAAGAAGAATGTGTACCTAGGACATCGTCGATTTCTTCCGAGCAGGCATCCCGTAAGAAAGAAAGGCAAGCATTTCAAAGGTGAGGCAGATCACCGGACGAAGCCTCACCACCGTACTGCTGCTGATGTACATGATATGGTCAAGGATTTGAAGGTGGTCTTTGGAAAGGGTCCTGGTGGACAACCTGTTCCGAATGACGCTGACGGACGCGCACCCATGTGGAAGAAGAAATCTATATTTTGGGACCTGCCCTATTGGAAAGACCTCGAGGTCCGCTCCGCAATCGACGTGATGCACGTGACGAAGAATCTTTGTGTGACCCTGCTTGGCTTCTTGGGCGTGTATGAGAAGACAAAAGATACACCTGAGGCACGGGAGGACCAGCAACTTATGCACGGGAAAGACGGCATACATCAGGGTCATGCAAGCTACGCTCTTACCAAAGAAGAGAAGGAAATCTTCTTTGAATGCCTGCTCAGTATTAAGGTACCATCTGGCTTCTCGTCGAATATAAAGGATATAATAAACATGGCAGAGAAAAAGTTCCAGAACCTAAAGTCTCATGACTGCCACGTGATTATGACGCAACTGCTTCCGGTTGCATTGAGGGGGCTTCTACCGGAAAACGTTCGATTAGCCATTGTGAAGCTATGTGCATTTCTCAATGCAATCTCTTAGAAGGTAATCGATCCAGAAATCATACCAAGGTTACAGAATGATTTGGTGCAATGTCTTGTCAGTTTCGAGTTAGTGTTCCCACCATCCTTCTTCAACATCATGACGCACGTCCTAGTTCACCTATGTGAAGAGATTAACGTTTTGGGTCCTGTATTTCTACACAATATGTTCCCCTTTGAGAGGTTCATGGGAGTCTTAAAGAAATATGTTCATAACCGTGCTAGGCCAGAAGGAAGCATCTCCAAGGGCCGTCAAAATGAGGAGGTCATTGAGTTTTGTATTGACTTTATTCCTGACCTTAAGCCGATTGGTGTTCCTGAATCGCGGCATAAGGGCAGACTGGATGGAAAAGGCACACTAGGAGGGGAACAAATAATATGTATGGACGGACATTCTCTCACTGAAGCACACTACAGAGTTCTACAGAATTCCGCCTTGGTGGCTCCGTATATGGATGAACACAAGAATTTTCTACGCTCCAAACACCCGGAGCGGTCCGATGACTGGATTACACGTGAACAAACCAGGAGTTTCGCCAGCTGGTTGCAAGCACGTACCATGCATGACACCTCTATTGAAGATGACCTGTACTTGCTGTCCCAGTTACCATCTTCGAATATAATGACTTTCAAAGGGTACGAGATAAATGGTAATACATTTTACACGATCGCCCAAGATAAGAAGAGCACCAACCAAAACAGTGGTGTCCGCTTTGATGCAGAAACCAAGATGGGAAAGGAAACATATTATGGTTATATACAGGACATATGG
This sequence comes from Triticum urartu, assembly GCF_003073215.2. Taxonomy (NCBI): domain Eukaryota; kingdom Viridiplantae; phylum Streptophyta; class Magnoliopsida; order Poales; family Poaceae; genus Triticum; species Triticum urartu. The sequence goes on along the minus strand of NC_053028.1, from coordinate 1,664,808 downwards.
GAACTTGACTATCGACGTGGTTTGAAGGTCCCTTTGTTTCGGTGCAAATGGGTCAATATGACACGAGGCGGGGTAACGGAAGACCCGCAGTACGGAATGACAACAGTGGATCTCAACAATCTTGCGTATGCAGACGAACCATTCATCCTAGCCAATGATGTGGCACAGGTTTTCTATGTGAAGGACATGTCTACCAAGCCAAGAAAAAAGAAAAGATAAGGAAGCGAATGCATCGTACGATGAGTCAAAGCGGCACATAGTTCTTTCTGGGAAGAGAAACATCGTGGGAGTGGATGACAAGACAGACAAGTCAGAAGATTATGAAAAGTTTGATGAAATTGCTCCATTCACAGTGAATATTGACCCGAGCATCCCGTTAAATGATGAAGATTTTCCATGGCTACGACGCAAAGGGACACACGCGAAGAAAAAGTTTCACACCCAAAGATCTGGGATGTGATCTGCTTAGCTATCATCACTTTCTTCCGTGTTTCACACCCAGGAGGGAATCTCTATAATAGTTAGGGTAGCTAGTTATGTGTTTTGGCATTTGAAACGCGAAGAAATTTTATGTGCAAGCAAATTCTTTCATGCATTTATTGATTTTTTCAGCTAAATGACCCTGAAATTGAAAAGCATTTCAAATGAACTCAGAAAAGGATGAAAGTTGGCATGGTTTCATAATTTCACCCACATAACATGTGCAAAAAATTAGAGAGGGTTACCGCAAAAACTGGATACACTTCGTGTACAAAATGGACAATCTGTTTCGAAATATCAGGGTTTCGGACGAAAACTCATCCGTTACAAAGGCATTTCATTTTTAAATAACTTAAGCATTACCAAATTGAATATAATGATAAAACACACTAATATTAAACATAATAAAAAAGAATCACTGGAAAATGTATTTTTAAAGTTAAGTTATTCACAAACTAGTGATTCACACAAATTTCAAATAATTCAAAATTTAAACTATTCAAATTTAAAAACTACCGGCACTAACTGAAATTTTCTAAAAACTATCAAAAATATTCACAAAGAAACTCTAAATACAGCAAAAACCAACTAAAAATAAATAAAACAAAATAAATAAAGCAGAAAAGAAAAAACTAAATGAAAAAAGCCCACCTACCGGGCCACAGCGGCCTGCATACGACTAGAAACCCAACCTGTTGTTGGGCCAGGATGCAGGCCCGCAAGCCCAATAGGCCCCACAGGGCAGAGTAGCAGAGGTAGGCCCAAAAGGCCTGCTTTAGAGAGGAGCTCGAGACAGCAGCGGCGGCGGGGCTTATAAGCAGGTGTGAGCGCCCTTCGGCTAGCGAGGTGGGACTAAACTTCTGCGCCCCTCGCCTGGCAGCGCACCCCCTTTAGTACCGGGTCGTGGCACCAACCGGAACTAAAGGGGGGGCCTTTAGTACCGGTTGGAGCCAGGAACCGGTACTAAAGGGGGGTGCTCCCCCCGCCCCCCCCCCCCCGCTTGGCCTGGCCAAAACAGGCCTTTAGTACCGGTTGGTGGCTCCAACCGGTACTAACGGTGTCCCCTATATAAGAAACACTTCGAAAATTTTCAGTTTCTCATCTCCCACTTCTCTCTGCCGCCGCCCCGTCCCGCGCCGTCGCCGCCCCCGTCGCGCCGTCCCCGTCGACTCCGCGACGCCCCCGTCCTCGTCGCGTCGTCCCCGTCGACTCCGCGGCACCCCCGTCGCCGTCCCGGTCGCCGATCCCCTCGCTTCGCCGTCGCCGTCGCCTTTGGATCGACCTCGCCCTCGCCGTCGCCGTCGCCTCGACCTTGCCCGCGCGTGCTGTGAGCCCCTCCCCCGGCCCCTCTCCTCCCTCCAATCGATCGTAGCGCACACCGGCGCCGGCGCCGGCGCCGACCGTAGTGCACACACACGCGCGCGCGCACACACACTACATGCACACACACACACACACACTACACACACACTAGACGCGCACACACACACAATTTTTCTGTTTTTAGCTGTTAGTTTTTTCTGTTTTTCTGTTTTTCTGTTTTTCATACAAAGTTTTAGATGAATTAATTAATTAGATTAGATTAATGTCAAATAGTATGTAGAAATGTTAGTTATAATATATATAATGTCAAATGTTATAGAAATGTTAGTTATATAGAAATGTTAGAAATTTTGGAAATGTTAGTTTTAGCTAGCTAGATGAATTAGATTAATTTCAAATTGTTAGACGATGATCGATTAGTTTCTTATATTTTTAGTTATAAAATTTAGAATTTGCATATATGAAATCATCACAATCCATCATTTAAAAAATGTTACTTTACTTTAGCGGCATATAGTATTTTGTTGTCGATGATGCCCGGCCCGCATCCTCGCCGTCGACACGTCCGCGACGACGTCCTGCTTCAGAGGACCCATGTCCGGGACTGGGCTCCGCCTGGCTGGCACTGGGAGGTGCTACCTTCAGGGGCGCGACGCTTGGTGAGGAACCCGGCCCCGGGTCCCGTCGTCGACCCTCATCTCCTTTGGTGGCATTCACGTGGGCCACTTTCGGTGCGGAGGGAGCCGGCCCCGCCGGAGGTGGTACGTCGCCGTGTCAAGGAGGAGGACGAGCACGTCCATCGCTACATGGCTGCTATGGACGTCAGGTTCTCCAATACCTAGCAGGTTCTTTGGGGAGATCACCCGAGCTATGATCCAGTGATGGTTCCTTCTCTTTGGGTGTCCACCGCCCGCACCTCAGAACCGCGAGTGGCCTAGATTACTCTGTACTATTCGATCTTTATTAGCTTGCTAGCTAGCTAGCTAGTGATGTATTCAATATTATATCTATTATTCGAGATGATGTATTCGAGATTATATCTATTATTCGAGACGATGTATTCGAGATTATATCTATTATTCGAGATTATACTAAATTGTTTTATATTTCTTTTGGCATAGTTAAATAAAAGCTATGGCGGACAATACCGACAGAGAGAGAGAGAACAGACCATGCTCGATATCATACGCGGGCCAGATGATGATCAGAATGAAGAAGATTTTGACGGCTCCGAATTTCTAAACAACATCGGAGAGGGTAATATGATATTCGATCGCGACGACCGAGAAGATGAAGTCATGAACTACGACGAAGAACATGTTGATCCAGAAACAACAAACACCGGCGAGGTATATATATTTATATAAGCAGGAATCTGGTGATCATCGCATGTTTTAATTGAGTTGAAGATATATTAACGAATCGATCTTTCTTCTTTCAGCCATCCGGATCGAGCAAATCTTCAGGCAAAAGGACGAAACGAGGCCCGAACAAAAAGTTGAAGGAGGGTGTAAAGTACAATATCGAGGCAATCAGACCTAATGGCGAACCATTAGCGCCTAAGAAGATTGCGGACAAGTTCGTTCGTCAGTGCGGAGTTATTGTGAAGGACCAACTCCCGATCTCCCTTCAAGAATGGAGAAAGCCAGCAAATCCACGTCCAGATGTTACTTTTGTCGACGAGAATCAAAAAATCTGCTTTGGGATACTCTCATGGAACATTTCACCTTACCAGATAATTTCACAGAAGTAGACATGCGGAAAGTCAAGGACGCTGCTCTTAGGAAGATGGCGGTTGCATTCAAGAACCACAAGAGAATGACGCGGGAGAAGTACGTCAAGGGAGGAAGGAAGACTCCAGTATTCGAGGGGATACTAGAGAATCAAAGTGCTCATTGGGACGATTTCGTGAAATTCAAGGATTCAGAATTAGCTAAGGAACGGTCGAGAATAAACAAGATGAGTGCCGAAAAAAAGGATAAGTTCCATAAGCTGGGGCCAGGTGGCTACACGGTGACAATGCCTAAGTGGGATAAGTCTGAGAAAGAGATGGAGGATGCAGGTGTCACTCCGGTTAGTAAGAGCTGCCCCCCCCAGGTGCAGGACTTGGTTCTATGCGCATGGGGGGAGTTGGACCCCTAAGCCTGTTGACACAGACTATGAGCGCCACATCAGGAAGTTACATCGACAACGTCTACAGAAGGAGGCGAGCTCGAGCTCGAGCAAACAACAAGCAGCTGTCGAAAAATGCGGGAAAACCGTTGCCCAACTGGGAGAACAGGCGGCGCAATCGACCCCCCCCCCCGCTTGTTGTGCCGACAACACGTGACAGTACGCGCGCCCAATATTATTGTGGCCAAACAGTTTACGTTCCCGAGGTGGGCGATGTGGTAATAACCTAGGAGCATATAATATAGGCTGAACAACTCAAGATCACTGTTGGACAACTCCTCGAGATCGAGGACATGCCTGTGATTACAGAGGAGGAAATAAAACGGAAATATGTCCGGGGCCAACCTTTGGTCAAGCCAGAAGATGTCAAGAAGCTCCCAACGAGAATGGATGAATTGCATCAATGGTACATTGACATTACCAAGAGATCCGATCGAGAGTCCCTCATGGTGTATGTCAAGAAGGATCATTACTACCATGAGAAAGCTATGGCCGTTGAGTATTCTGAACTGTTTCAGTTATACAATCAAGACGCACTCGACAAATCTATCGTCAGTTGCTATTGTCTGTAAGTGATTTCTTTCTGTAATTTAAGTCTCAAGCTAGCTGTAGTGATCCTTTTGATCAATCATTACCTGTAATTATCCTCACTATATTCTTTTCTGTGGTATTATGCAGGATGAAGATGTATGAAATGAGAAAAGGTGGACGCTATGGCATTGGGTTCATTGACCCAAACACCGTTAATCAATACACATGGAAAATGAGCAAGTATTATGAAAAGCAGGTAGAGGACAGCATGCTAGAGTTCTTGAAGCGCCTCAAATACAATGAAGATATACTACTTCCTTACAACTTCGAGTGAGTCACACTTTCTTGTACTACAAATTCTCTGTTTTTGCCTATTAGCTAACTACATGTTTTTGCTTACATATGCCCGCTTAATTAAGACATGCAAACGTGTGTGCATGCAGATTTCACTGGATCTTGTGTATCATTAAAGTTGACGCCGGAACAGTTGAAATACTGGACTCGCTACTCAAAGCAAATAGTGACTACAACATCTTGTATGGGATAGTCAACAGGTAATTTCAATCATTATTAACTATATATCTCGGCCTATTTAGTTCGTCATTTCATGATATGAACTATTTAATAACCCCTTTATTCATTTTCTTTGTCGGCGGGCAGGGCTTGGGCAAGGTTCATCAGCGTCACGGAAGGCGAATGGAAACCACAGCTGAAATGGTTTCGATCCAAGGTAAGTAATTAAGTAGTACTAGCTAGCTAGCTAGCTAGCTGCCATCTCTTTAATTATCATGCTTGATTAATTATTATCTGATCAAATTAAATTCCATTCTCGTAATAAAGGCCCTGAAGCAGGCGCAGGGGACTAATCTGTGTGCATACTGCGTTTGCGAGAACATCATGATAGCGTCCGAAAGGAGCAGATCTCAAAGACAGGAATGGGTACGCTTGTCAGAACACTATTCACAATTTTTACACCATTATCGATATCTAGTCACACAACTAATACACATGCATATTGATCTCCTTCTTAACAGTTCAAAGAGGTGCGGGACAAGCTCCTAGAAACAGAGCGCGTAGAAGCACTTCAAGAGGAAATAGCGGGATTTTTGCTCGACCAGGTCATAAATCCGAAGGGAGAATACTATTACCCGCTACCGCCCCCATCGAACATGTCATGAACCACTTCCAATTGTCATCGTGCTCCGAAGGCACCAATTAGGCTAATTCCACTGGCTCCGAAGGCAACATGCATATGTAGGAGAAATTGTATATAGCTATACATGTGTGTATGTGTAAATTAATATGGTGGTTTGTGAGACATTGATGATATATATATATATGATTGGTTCTACTAGAAATTCTATTTATATATATATATGCATAACGTGTACAATGTGTAGTACCGTAAAATACCAGCAAACGAAAAAGAATTAAAATGGAAAACACAAAATTAAATGAAAAAGAAATCATAAAACCAAAAATCCCCCAAACATTTTAGTACCGGTTGGTGTTACCAACCGGTACTAAAGGGCTCCTGGCCCCCGGAGCTGGCTCGTGCCACGTGGTTGCCCTTTAGCACCGGTTCGTGCTGAACCGGTACTAAAGGGGGGGGCCTTTAGTGCCGAAACGTTAGTGCCGATTCCGAAAGCGGCACTAAAGGGCCTTACGAACCGGTGCTATTGCCCTGTTCTGCACTAGTGTATCTACACAGGGCGCATCTTAAATATGCGAAACTGTCAAAAGGTACATCACCTCACGTACCTCAAAACCTGTCAGTAAACTCCTGACAGCCTTGTGCAATCTGCTCTCCGCGGACGAAATCCTTTCAATTACCGTACCCATCAACGTATAGTGTTCCTCTGAGATAAACGCTCGCCCTAGCAGATCCTTCAGAACCTCCGACCGTGCACCAGGCGGTGCCGGACTCGTTCGATTGCCTTTTTTAAAGGCCGGACATGGAGAGCTTTGGGGGGGCCATGTGACTGCCTTCCGGCCCTGCCGGATTAGGAGAAACCCTCCACGACGATACCTCGGGGTCGCCCACCTCGTAAGGCGGTACGGTAGGGGGAGGCGTTCCGCTCTCCATCATCTCCAGAAGAAGATCCACCGAAGACGAGCTCTGCTGAGAAGGGTTGAGATCCGAACTACAAGGTAAATTTCTAGTTATTTTCCTCAGAAATAAAACAAGGATTTCTCTCATTTTAAACCTCCCCTCCCTACTTACGACTCGGTGGAGGGCTGATCCCTTTGAGGGCGTAGCACGGCCGAGGTATCCCCCGGCGCAGGACCTTCTGGCGAAGAGTTCTTCCCCCGCTTGGAGACCATGGTCTCTGGGTCTTCAGAGGCGGTCCTCTTCTTCCCCTGAGTAGAGGAATTTTCGATTCCGCCTTTCTGGACAGCCTCCTTTGGGGAGGCTTTAACTTCCTTGTCCCCCTCCTTCGCTTTCTTCCGAAGGCGCGATCTCCAGCATCCTGGTTAACACGGAATCCGACGAGGTCTCAGGCAGGGGGGCGAACACCTGATTAACTTCGCCTTCGCTATCCACTCCTGTTTCAAGGACAGCTCTTTCAAGGGCGATGTTGTGATAAATGTATGGATGGCATGTTAGGGTACAGGGTTACTTACTTGGGTATCCGGACGATTGCAGCTCAGACCTGCGTCCTCAGTAGAGTCCGGACACACTGCTTGTGGTCCGAAGAACAATTTGTACATCTCAGCGGGCGTCGCGCCCATAAAATGTCAGAGAGCTCGTGGTCCCTCTGGATTAAACTCCCACAGGCGGAGGGGGCGCCGTTTGCAGGGCAGTGTTCGGCGAATCAACATGACCTGCGTCACCACGACCAGACTGATGTCTCTTTCCAGGATATCTTGGATGCGGCCCTGCAATAGGGGCACGTCCTTTGCCGGCCCCCAGTCCAGCCCCTTATTAACCCATGACACTATTTGGGGCAGGGGACCCGATCGAAAAACAGGTGGCGCCACCCACTTGGTGCCCCTGGGAGCTGTGATATAAAACCACTCATGTTGCCATAAGCTGGACTCCTCTTGAAAAGAGCCCTCGGGCCATGGAGCGTCGGCATTCTTGCTTATAACAGCGCCTCCGCACTCTGCGTGCTATCCCTCGATCATCTTCGGCTCTACTTTAAAGGTCTTGAGCCACAATCCGAAGTGAGGGGTAATACGGAGGAAAGCTTCGCACACGACGATGAACGATGAGATGTGGAGGATGGACTCCGGAGCTAAGTCGTGAAATTCCAGCCCATAATAGAACATGGGCCCCCTCAAGGGATCCGTCGCGAAGCCTAGCCCTCGGAGGAAGTGAGATATGAACACCACGCTCTCACCGGGCTTGGGAGTGGGAATAATCTGCCCTTGAGCAGGCAGCCTATGCGAGATTTCATCGGTCAAATACCTGGCATCTCTCAGCTTCATCACGTCTTCCTCCGTGACGGAGGAAGGCATCCATCGGCCTTGACGGTCGGAGCCGGACATCATCGAATGTCCGAAGCGCCTAAATCTGGAGCCCTGGGTGTTGGAACTCGAGGCGCGAGGCAGATTCGATTGAGGTCGAAATAAAGGTGTAAAGCCTTGGTCTCTTTATAAGAGGTTGAATACCAAGAGCCCTCCCCGTGACCGTTTGGGACTTACCTTTAATCGAGGAGACATGCCAACGGGCACGACTGGGTTACCCACGTCCGTGTTAATGAGAATCCTGTAAACAAAGGGGACACGATCTCTGCTTCGACAAGACGTGCCGAGGAAACCGCCTCGCAAAACGTGCTGAGGTGGTAAAAATGATTCGAATAAAGGCTTGGTTGTGGTGTGACGTCACGCTGCAGAATACGCCAGCAGATTAGATTTGTGTAAATATTATTCTCTCTACGGCAGTATGTGGAACTTATTTTACAGAGCCGGACACTATCCTTGTGTTCAAAACCTTCTATGAAGTATTCGGAGGAGGAACCCGCCTTGCAATGCCGAAGACAATCTGCGCACCGGACTCGTCGTCATTGAAGCCTGGTTCAGGGGCTACTGAGGGAGTCCTGGATTAGGGGGTGTCCGGATAGCCGGACTATAACCTTTGGCCGGACTCTTGGACTATGAAGATACAAGATTGAAGACTTCGTCCCGTGTCCAGATGGGACTTTCCTTGGCGTGGAAGGCAAGCTTGGCAATACGGATATGTAGATCTCCCATTGTAACCGACTCTGTGTATCCCTAGCCCTCTCCGGTGTCTATATAAACCGAAGAGTTTTTGTCCGTAGGATAACAACAATCATACCATAGGCTAGCTTCTAGGGTTTAGCCTCTCTGATCTCGTGGTAGATCTACTCTTGTACTACCATATCATCAATATTAATCAAGCAGGAGTAGGGTTTTACCTCCATCGAGAGGGCCCGAACCTGGGTAAAAACATTGTGTCCCTTGTCTCCTGTTACCATCCGCCTAGACGCACAGTTCGGGACCCCCTACCCGAGATCCGCCGGTTTTGACACCGACAGTAGCCCCTGGGTATTTAATACCGATTCAGTTGATAAGGTTTGTAACTCGAAACAGGAGTTGCAAAATGAACAGATACTAGTTAAGGGCGAGGTGATGATGTGTGTTGGAAGTGATTCCAAGGTTGATAAGATCACCATCACACACTCCTTTACCTTCGTATTCGACGAGATTTTGTACAAAAATAGCACGAAAATAATTTGTTCAATTTTCACTTTTCTCAATAAGTTAAACCTATCAATGGAGCAAGGAGTGCCCATAAGTGTGTATGGCTATGTCAGTAATGTCATGCACAATTTAAGGAAAAAATATGCACATAAGCACAGCGCACACCCTTTGAGTTGATGGATTAGTTATACATGGGCACGTGCGCGTGCATGGATTGCACCAGGTCACGTATCAATTGCATGCATGGATAAGTATCTAACGTACGTATTCGGGTATCTACGGCCGTCCGGCAGCGCACACGTATATGTATCCAAATACCGGCAAACTAAATATGTACGTACATGAAATATAGGCATGTATTAGGTGTGGGGTGAGCTACACCTACATGTACGACCCTGAGATTTTGCTAGTAAGTATTTTGATGTCCACGTACAAGGATGGGATTTGGCAGGCCAGGTAGTCGATCAACTTGGATGACGAGCAATGAACAACCGGCAGGTTACAAAGTTGGAAAGAACAGCCACAACTGGCAAGTTTTAAAATTAGAAACGGATGCAACTGACCTGAAGGATCATCAAAGAAAGGCATATGTGAGGTACGTATCAGATAGTTTCCTTATTTGGTGCAGGCTTGTACGTCAAGAAGAAACAATGGAAAGGAAACCTCTATCCGGAGGTTGTACGTCGACTCACCAACCAACCCTAGCCCCTCACCTTATAAATACATGAGGAGGCAGGAGCACGGAGGGAGGCACGCAGGCATAACACGTCTTGCCAGAACGCAAGCAGCCGGTGGACGCAGCCACTCTCGACCGTGCACGACCGGCGAGAGGACGCGGTGGCGGCGATACACTGTCGATGCTCGATGGCGTGCCAGATGGAGAGCTGAGGTGCGTGACCCACAGAACTCATCCGGCAGGCAGCCGGACGGGAGGACTGAGTCATCACGCATGTAAGGCGGGGGACGACAGACCCAGCCGAGAGAAAGCAGCGATGAACGCAGGAACGGCGCGGAGGCACACAAGGCCGCGGCAATGATGGAGAACAGATGGAGAACAGCGAACCGAGCAAGTCCTATGCTTTTCATCATTCCTGTCTTACAACAGAAGGGGACGCTGCCGCTCCGGGAGATCCAGCCAGAACCACACGCACGCAGCCGGGGGAGACGAGGCACGCACCAGGGAGAACTCACCACGTCGCAGCTAGCCGGCGGAAGAGCACGTCGCAGCAACACACCTATGCAGCCAACGCACCAAGACACACGCAGTGCCGTGTCTCGCTGAGGCAAGAGACGCGCACTGGCGGCAGCGTCGAGGAGAAAGGACGTGCCCATGGCGGTGGCACGTGCGCCAAGCAGCGGCGCGGCAGCCACGGTGCACAGATGAGGAGCATGTGCTCCAAACTCGAAATCAAGCATCCAGGAGGGCGCATACACCATGTGCAACGGCGCTGCAATAATCTTTCTTTTTCTATGTGTTATCATCTATTTTGCAGAATGACCTCCGCACGATGCGCCTAGCAGAGGTGGCCGAGGATGATGCAACGCTCTTCTCAGGAGCAGTTGAGGAGGCGAACGACGCGCCCAACGGGGGTGGCGGTGGACGAAGAGGCGCTCTTCTCGTACAAGTGTTGTCGAGGCGGCAGATGACGCGCCGAGCGGAGGTGGCCGCAGACGAAGAGGCGCTCTTCTCGTACCAGGTGCAATGGAGGCAGCGGATGAAGACACAACCAGCAGATGTGGCCACGGACGATGCGGCGCTCTTCTTGTACCAGATACAATGGAGGCAGTGAATGACGCCGTCGGACCAGTAGACTACATCAACACCACCAGGCCCATCACCAACATCATCAACCCGGTGCCACGGAGGACCACGGTGTGGAGCTCGCAAGGACGCCGCCACTGTGCCACGGAGGATGACGACATGGAGCCCGCCAGGTCGATGCCCGTCGTCTTCGTAATCAAATAGACACCATGGAGGACGGAGGTGTGGAGTTTCCGAGGATGCCGCCGCCGTGCCGCGGAGGATGGTGACACGGAGCCCGCCAAGACGACGCCCATCATCAGCATCATCAAGCCGGTGCCGCATAGGACGGAGGCGTGGAGCTAGCGGGACAACACCACGAAGTCTACCTCGTCAAGCTGGAGCCCGCAACCCGGAGCCCATGAAGATGACAGACGCACCTGGTGCTACCCGCAACACGGAGCCCACGATATGAAGAAGATGGCGCTACACGATGATACGTCTTCACCGACGCTTACCACGATCCACGATGTGTTTCCTTTGTCTTGGCGGACCACCGAATACTGTGTCCAGCCGAGACGAGGTGCACTCTTCATGGCGCACAGGTCTCGGCGTACAGGCGGTGTGCTCCTTGTCTTAGCAGAACACCGAATACGGCGTCTAGCTGAGATGAGGCATCAACCACGCCCTTCCATGACGCCACCTTTCTTCGGCACCGCGATGGTGTTGCCCTTGTCTTGGTGGACCACCGAATACGGCATCCAGCCGAGATGAGGTGCACCCGTCGTTTTATACAGGTCTCGTCGTCGTATCGGGCGGCGTGATCCTTGTCTTAGCTGACCACCGAATACGGCATCTAGCTGAGATGGGGCATCAGCCACGCCCCTCCATGATGTGAACTTTCTTCGGCCATGCGACGTGATCCATGTTTTGGCAGACCATCGAATACGGCGTCTAGCCAAAACGAGGCATCCACCACGCCCCCTTAAGATGTTACCTTTCATGGCCTCGTGAGGCAGAGTCTTTGTCTTCGCAGACTGCCGTAACCTCGGCGTCTAGTCGAGACGAGGCGCCAACCACACCGGCCATGCCGATGCGAGCGTGTGTTGGTTTTAAAACGACGCCGGTCTCCAAAAGAGAATACTCCCACGAGGCAACCCCTTGCTTACCCCGACGAAGCCGCTCCATCGTCAAGAAGTCCGAGCCAAGCAGAATCCATGCTACTCCAACACCGACTACATCAACGCTGTCAAGACCGACGAGGCGCGACGGCGAGGGCGGACGTGGCTAGCACAAAGCCATGTTTTAAGTGGCACGTGTACCGACGAGGACACGGGCTTTGCCGCTGCCCACACCTACACCCATCATCATCATATGCATGGAGAACGTGAAGCGAAGACGACGAAGACGACCACGCGGCTTAATTGGAGGTATCTCGCGGAGCAACCCGCGGAGTAACTAATCGGGAGCTTTCCGAGGCCCCGGGAACCAGAGACCGCACATCGCCATAGTCAGGCAGGCCGCGCTAGTAGGCCACGGAGCGCAACATTTTTTATGGGATCTTGTAATTTTGTTCATCCAAAGAGATAAATGAAATACTTGTTTCCCGCATCACTTTTCTTTGTGTACTACGGTACACTGGCACGCCCGCATTTTTCCTTTTCCCCGGCGCATGAGAGAAATCCATACTCCTTCTCTTCCCTTCTCCCGGAGTGCATAATAGATTTTTCTTGTGTCAAACACTTCGGGATTATTGTTGAACCTAAAATAAATGTTATTTGGTGTTTGTGTTGAGCATGAATATGATTGGATCATGTTTATTGCAATACGGTTATCCATTTAAGTCAAAGAATAATTGTTATTCTGTTTACACGAATAAAACCTTCTATGGTCATACACTCAATGGTTTATTGAATCTTGATAGTAGTGATACACATATTCATAATATTGATGCCAAAAGATGCAAAGTTGATAATGATAGTGAAACATATTTGTGGCACTGCAGTTTAGGTCATGTTGGTGTAAAGCGCATGAACAAACTCCATGCGGATGGAATTTTGGAATCACTTGATTATGAATCATTTGATACTTGCGAACCATGCCTCATGGGCAAAATGACTAAAACTCCGTTCTCCGGAACAATGGAGCGAGCCACTGACTTATTGGAAATAATACATACCGTGTATGCGGTCCGATGAGTGTTGAGGCTCGCGGCAGGTACCGTTATTTTCTGACCTTCATAAATGATTTGAGCAGATATGGGTATATCTACTTAATGAAAGACAAGTCTGACACATTTGAAAAGCTCATAGAATTTCAGAGTGAAGTGGAAAAACATCGTAACAAGAAAATAAAGTTTCTATGATCTGATCGTGGAGGCGAATATTTGAGTTATGAGTTTGGCCTTCATATGAAACAATGTGGAATAGTTTCACAACTCACGCCACCTAGAACACCACAGCGTAATTGTACGGGATATTACTACTGGGCGTAAACCGGCCAGGAGAGGCCGGGTTAACCCCATAATGGTTCATTATACCTGAAGCCCATGAAGACAAAAACAGTGACACTTAATGGCGGCCCAGGGCCCAGATCCGGTTTAAGGCCTGTAGACATAAACCAACATTAGTATGTAAACTTGTGTTGTAAGATAGAAATAGTAGAGACCGACCTGGACACGTTGATGAGCCGGCCTCGGGATTCTGTAAACCGACGAGGCGTCCACCCATGTATATAAGGGGATGATTCGGTCGCGGTTCAAGGACAACAGACAACAACTCAAGACTCAGGCAAAGCGTATTCGCTCCCTGGTCATTGAAACCCAAGCAATCCCACAACAACTGGATCATACGCTTTTACCTTCACCGCAAGGGGCCGAACCAGTATAAATCCTTTGCGTCCCTTGTCCGCTTTAAACCCATTAAGCTAACCCATCACGATGGCTCCACGACTAAGTCCTTTCACGAGGACATCTGCCGTGACAAAACCATGACAGTTGGCGCCCACCGTGGGGCTATCACACGATGGTTTCGAGTTCTTAGAGGGCAGCTTCGAAGGACTCAAGGGCTACGCTGTGGGCCGGATGACCAAGAGTTGTCGCGGCAAACTCTACATCGACGACGCAGGCTGGGGCCCCGAGGCCGGCTCAATCGAGTACGGGTACCGGGTCCCCTTCGGCGGCATCCACGTTTTCATTGGCAAGATCTGCGAACCGGGCCCTGAGGCGGACATCTGCACCGACATCGTCGAGACGGCTCAACGTGCGAGATCTGCACGGGTTAAGCCCGTCATGAAGCGTGCCTTCGTGGGAGTCGTCCACGGAGTGGAATCTGAGGATAGATCGGAATCTGGTGGTGAGACCATCATTTATTCCGGTGATGAGTCATCGGCCGGAGAGACTGAGTCAATGTACCAGCTGCAAGATGGTCAGATTGGGGGCTGTTCCGATGGCGACAGTATTTCGGACCCCTTTGAACCGCTGAACCGGGTTGCGATCTTCATGGCCGGTATGCAGCCAACGCAGCATTCTTCAACGGCAGCGGCAATGATTTTTGGAGCGGCAGCAGCAACAGCGGCGGGGGCAGGAGGCCCAGTGCGACCGCCGGCTCGAGTTTTCTCCGAGTTATTCGATGCTTTGGCAGCGCTGATGGTGGTAGTTAACCCGGCGAATCAGGATGAGCACAATGTGGAAATTGCGAAGGTCAAGGATCAAATAACTCAGGCCAAAGCGGACCTGGCGGCCGAAGACACCAGGATAGCCACAGAGCAGGCTCAATTGGAGGCACAGGCTTATTGGCTTATGCTAGATCAGAGTGCATCGAACGATGTCATGAGGAGGAGATACCGGTCTCGCCTGCCTTCGGTTTATGAGGCCAGTGATCTCTTTAATACTCTAGGAGCAGGAACCAGCAATCCACCCGCGGTGAACCGGGCGGAGGCGCCTGGAGCGGGCGCGCCGGTTCAGCCACGACCAGTAGACCCGCCTCGTCAGAACCACATCCCATCCCAACACATCCCTACACCACCGGGTCATTACTCTAATCCGATGGATAACATTGTTGCCCCCGCTTCACGATTGGCAGCTCTCCCGATTGAAGGCGAGTCTCCGGTAGCGGTCGAGACACGACGGGCTAGAGAGCTTCTTCAGACAGCCTTGACTCAGCAGCAGGCTTACTCCTATAGCCATGAAAGGATTCATTCTACGCCCCGCCCGAGCCGGAGCTACAGCAGACACATGGATGAACCGGCCATATCAAGCAGTGCGCGGAATCGTAACCCGAACCGTCGCAATAACCCGACGGGAGGCGGCGGTGATGCTCAGGATGTGGTAGATTGTGCTAGGGCACGTCGAGACGCCGAGTTAGCAGCGCAACATGACGCCCACCAACTAACTCCGGTTCGACCAACAACTTCAGTGGAGCCAGGCGTCACCTCCAGTTCATTGGGGGTGATGTGTCTCGTCCCAGCGCTGCACAACGTACACCTGCCCAAGGATTTCAAGGGCCCACGTAAAGTGCTGAATTACACTGCCGCCCAATCCCCCGAGTCGTGGGTTGAAATCTATGAGATGGCGATGGAGATGTTGGATGTGGATGATGTGGCGTGTGCTAAATACTTCACCATGATGTTGGAAGGGACGTCACGCACTTGGTTGAAAAATCTACCAGCTAATTCTATTGGGTCATGGGCTGAGTTAAGAGCCCGGTTTATTCAGAATTTTAAAGACACATGCAAGCAGCTAGGGGTGGACTAACGAGCAGCTCGGCTCGTTAAGCTCGTACTCGTTAAGCTCGTGCTCGTTAAGGCTCGGCTCGTTAAGCTCGTTAAGATTAACGAGCAGAAAACTCTGCTCGGCTCGACTCGTTTGAAGCTCGTTAAGCTCGTGAGCGCTCGCGGGCGCTCGTTAACAGACTATAATGTGTTATGATGTACATGATGAATGTGGAGGTATGGTTTTCAAGATGAAATATTATGACAAAAAGAAATGAAGTAGTTTGTTGCCTCATATGTCGATTAGATTAAATAGATGGGCTGAGGTGCTACAAAAAAATTTTGTCACGTAAGATGAAAATATGCGTTGTGCTGTTACTAACGAGCTTAACGAGCTACTCGTGAAACTCGTTAGCTCGCTCGTTAAGCTCGTTAAGATTAACGAGCTAAAATCAATGATTGGCTCTGTTCATTAAGAAGCGAGCTACGAGCTTAACGAGCCGAACTATCGAGCACTCATTAAGCTCGCGAGCTATGAGCTTTTGGTCCAGCCCTACAAGCAGCCCATGTCAATTGTGGATCTAGCTGCCTGTGTCCAGGAGGAAGGAGAATCGACAACCCATTGGGTGCACCGGGTTTCGGAGATTTTGCATTCATCGGACCGCATCAACGCCGATACAACAGTTTTGACATTGGAAGGCAATTGCCGGTTTGCACCTCTGAAGTTGAAGTTGGGACGGCTCAAACGTCACTGCAATGACATGGGGACTCTCATAGCCACTATGGTGAAGTATGCCGACTCTGATAGTACCAAGGACCCCGAGTCTGACAACGACAAGACAGGGAAGGGAAATAAGAGCGGCAGCTCCAAGGGGCAGTAGCATAACCCGGCGGGTCACGGTAACAGCGGTAAGCGTAAAGCGGATAACAGCTTAGATTTTGTGGCTAACACCCGCACGCAGAATAAAGGCCAGCAGCGTAAAGGTAAACCGCCACAGCACGGTGGAAGACCGAGTCCAAACCCGGACCTCCTGTCTTATCTGTTTAACCAGCCTTGCCCAAAGCACGGGACGAAGGAGAACCCGTCCACGCACCTCTGGAAAGATTGTTATATCATGCAGGAGTTCAAAAATTCTGATTCTTTCCGGTATGATCATGGACCGGGTGGCGGTTCGGGTCTCATGGGCCGGGTTAGTGTGGAGGCAGTTCCGGTTCAGGTTTTCATGGTAGTCAGAGTGGACATGGCAACCAAAGCAATCAGGGCAACCAAGGTAGTTATAGTAAACAGGGGAATCAGCAACAGCAGCAGCAGCAGATGGGTTACTAGAGCAACCCGAAGTAGTTGAATAGCGGGCAGTATCATGTCTTCACCAATAGCCTGGACAAGCGCGATCAGAAGCTTCATAAGAGGGCAGTGAATTCCGTTGAACCGGCGGTTCCCCGATATTTACGCTGGTCTGAACAGCCTATTGTGTGGAGTCGAGAGGATCATCCACCCCGGGTTGACAATCCGGGTCATCTAGCGCTGGTGGTGGCACCTCAGGTGCGAGGTTATAAGTTCACCAAGGTACTCATGGATGGGGGTAGTAGTATCAACATCCTCTACTATGAAACTTTCCGTCGCATGGGGTTAACAGATAAAAATCTTAAACCATCCAACACAGTTTTCCACGGAGTGGTGCCTGGTAAATCGGCATATCCTGTTGGTAAGATAGCTCTGGAGGTTGCTTTTGGTGATGAGCATGATTCAAGATCAGAGACGTTGACCTTTGAGGTGGTGAAAATCAAGAGCCCATATCATGCCCTGTTTGGATGGCCGGCTTATGCTAAGTTCATGGCAAGGCCCTGTTATGTCTATCTGCAGCTCAAGATGCCGGGTCATAAGGGAACCATCACAGTGCATGGGAGCCGCAAGATCGCTTTGGAATGTGAAGAAGGTGATGCGGCATATGCTGAGTCGGTTTGTGCAACAGAAGAGTTGAAGTTCTACAAAGATAATGTTGATCCGGCGGATATGACTTCTTTAAAAAAAGCCAACTACCGAGCATGAACCGGCCTTGAAGTTTAAAACGGCTGATGAGACTAAGCTTGTTGATTTTGTTCCTAGCAATTCATCCAAGCAGTTTAGCATCAGTGCTAACTTGGATCCGAAATAGGAAAGCACACTCATCGAGTTCATCCGTGAGAACCGGGACATCTTTGCATGGAAGCCTTCTGACATGCCAGGTGTACCGAGAGAACTCGCTGAGCACACACTTAATGTTGATCCCAAGTTCAAACCGGTCAAGCAGTTTCTTCGCCGGTTCAATGAAGAAAGACGCAAGGCTATTGGTGAGGAAGTAGCCAGGCTCTTGGTGGCTGGATTTATCATCGAAGTATTTCATCCTGAGTGGTTGGCTAATCCGGTGCCGGTACTTAAAAAGAATGGCACTTGTCGTATGTGTGTAGACTACACAGATCTCAACAAGGGTTGTCCAGCAGATCCTTTTCCCCTCCCTCGTATTGATCAAATCATTGATGCTACGGTGGGTTGTGAACGTTTGAGCTTTCTGGATGCTTATTTCGGTTATCATCAGATCAAAATGGCAGTTAAGGACCAGGAGAAGACAACCTTCATAACTCCTTTTGGAGCCTTCTGCTATGTGTCTATGCCCTTTGGGCTCAAGAGTGCCCAGGCAACTTATCAGCGGTGTGTGCAGAATTGTCTGCATGATTAGATCGGCCGCAATGTTCATGCTTATGTGGATGATATCGTGGTAAAATCTAGAAAGGAGGAGACATTGATTGATGACTTGAAGGAGACCTTTGATAACCTCCGGGTTTATAAAATGATGCTTAATCCGGCCAAGTGCGTCTTTGGTGTACCGGTAGGCAAGCTCTTGGGCTTTCTGGTATCTAACAGAGGCATCGGAGCTAATCCCGAGAAGATCAAGGCTATAACTTCTTTGGCTAAACTGAAGTGTATTAATGATGTTCAACGCCTAGCAGGCCGGATTGCCGCGTTGAGCCGGTTTATCAGTCGCCTTGGAGAGAAGGCCATCCCTTTATATCAGATGCTGAAGAAAAGGGATAACTTCGTCTGGATTAATGCCGCCAATGAAGCGTTTGAGGACTTAAAGCGGCAGCTCGCTAATCCGCCGGTGCTTGCTGCTCCTGTGGATAAAGAGCCGTTGTTGCTATATGTGGCAGCTAACGCCCGGGCTGTTAGCGTGGCTATTGTGGTGGAGCGCAAGGAAGCTGGAAAGGAGTATCCGGTTCAACGGCCGGTTTATTATATCAGTGAGGTGCTTATTGAGTCCAAGCAAAGGTACCCGCATTGGCAGAAGCTGGTGTATGGAGTTTTCATGGCAAGCCGGAAGCTTAAGCAGTATTTCCAAGGTCATCCCATCACGGTGGTTAGTTCTGCTCCTTTGGGAGATATAATCCAGAACAGGGAAGCAACTGGCCGGATTGCTAAGTGGGCTATTGAACTTGGACCTCACGGGTTGAAGTATATGCCCCGGACGGCGGTCAAGTCTCAGGCACTGGTGGATTTCATCAATGATTGGACAGAGTTACAGACACCAGAAGAGAAGTCGGATCATACTTATTGGACTATTCATTTTGATGGGTCCAGGTAATTCGAGGGCTCGGGGGCTGGAGTCGTGTTAACTTCCCCACGAGGTGATAAGTTTTGTTATGTTCTCCGTTTAATGTTCCCTTGTACTAACAATGCAGCTGAATATGAGGCTTTACTCCATGGTCTTCGGATGGCTAAGGAAATGAATCTCAGCCGAGTTAAGTGCTTTGGTGACTCGGATCTGGTGGCTCAACAAGTGTCTGGCACTTGGGATTCCAAGGACCCACTCATGGCGGCATATCATCGTGAAGTAGATATTGTTGCACGTCACTTCAAAGGTTATCAGGTGGATCATGTGGACCGGCGAAAGAATGAAGCGGCGGACGCTTTAAGCCGCTTTGGTTCCCAGCGTAAACCGTTTCCACCTAATATCTTCCTGGATGTGCTACATAATCCGTCCGTCAAGCTCCCTGGTGAAGAGGATTTGGCTGTTCCTGATCCGGAGGCTCAGTTGGTGGCGGCTCTTCATGTTATCCCGGATTGGACGGTTCCATATCTGGCGTATATGAACCGGGGCGAGTTACCAGAAGATGAAACTTCAGCAAGGCAGATAATCCAAAGAGTTACATCATTGCAGTGTGACAGCGGCGTTTCAATGTTGCGTATCTCCTGAAGAAGGCCGTGAAATTTTGCGTGAAATCCACGAAGGAGATTGTGGTCACCACGCCGGTTCAAAGTCTCTGGTAGCCAAGGCGTTTCATCACGGTTTGTATTGGTTGACAGCTCATGCTGATGCCGAGGACTTGGTCAAAAGATGTGATGGCTATCAAAAATTCTCAAGGCGCGCTCATGTACCGGCTCAAGAATTGAGGATGATTCCAATCACCTGGCCGTTTTCAACTTGGGGGCTGGATATGGTTGGGCCCTTTAAGAGATCCAAGGACAGGAAGACCCACCTTTTGGTGGCGGTTGATAAATTCACCAAGTGGGTGGAGGCAGAGCCAGTCACTAAGTGTGATGCAGCTACGACGGTTCAATTCATCAAGAAGGTGATCTTCCGGTTTGGCTTTCCACACAGCATCATAACTGATAATGGTACCAATTTATCAAAAGGTGCTATGAAGGAGTTCTGTCAGCGTGAGCACATCCAGCTTGATGTGTCGCCAGTGGCTCACCCCCAATCCAATGGTCAAGCGGAGAGGGCCAACGAAGAGATCTTGGGAGGCATCAAACCCCAGCTTATGGTTCCTTTGCAATGGACGTCGGGTTGTTGGGTTGAGGAGTTACCTTATGTGTTATGGAGCATCAATACCACACCCAACAGATCGACAGGGTACACACCGTTCTTCATGGTTTATGGAGCGGAAGCGGTTCTTCCTAGTGACATCCGTCATGACTCACCCCGTGTAGCGGCATATGTCGAAGCTGACAATGAGAAGGCACGGTAGGAAGCTCTTGACCTGTTAGATGAGGAGCGTGACATGACAGCAGCCCGTTCGGCGATTTATCAGCAAGATCTGCGTCGTTATCACAGCCGCCGGGTTAGAACCAAAACCTTTCGAGAAGGCGATTTGGTGCTTGGACTCATCCAGGATTAGATGGATATGCACAAGCTATCCCCCCCTTGGGAAGGACCCTTTGTGGTCAGCAAGAGTTTGCACAACGGGTCATACTACCTAATCGATGTTCGAGAGCGCAAAGACTCACGTAAATCGGAGGAGGAGACCAACCGGCCGTGGAATATTGCTCATCTTCGGCCCTACTATACTTGAGCCATAGGCTCTGCTTGTGTACATATTATGACAATGTATATATTATGATAAATATAATAAACCGGAGCCTCAGCTAAAGCGGGGTATCTGTTGTTTTTCCTATATCATGTGTGGTTACATGGGGGCTTCTGTTCATAAAGCGGCGTCCGGTTTACCCCTTGATTCAGCTTGTTAAAAGCTTTATACAAAGATCGCTTGGGGGCATGGTCATATTCGAACCATAGTCACACCTCTTGATCGGTGCAATGCCACAAAATCACTTGGGGGCTTGGTCGTATTCGCACCATAGTCACACCTTTTGATCGGCTAAAATGCTAAAATTACTTCGGGGCCAAAGAGTGTTGCAATAAAGCAACTCAAACATAGGCACCCACTGAGCACAGCTCAAAATGTTACTTGGGGATTCTATGTTGTCGTAATGAACAAAGAATCTACACTTGTAATAGGCTATCAAGCCATGGCTTGGAAGCCTGGTGTATACACCTAAAACCCCGGGTTAGCCTGCCTATTTAAGTAAGTCACTCCGCCCAGGTAAACATGGTATGACCCTTCGAACTTTGACAAGTTACTCCAAAAAAGGACCCTGAACTTGGCAAGTTAAAACGAGGATTGGTTAAGGATTGAGGACCATCTTAAAAGGCTTTGTGAAATGGTTTAACTCAGTGGCCTGGCAGCCCATGAAAAGCCTCGAATTTGGGGCCTGGCAGCCCGTGAAAAGCCTCGACTACAAGGTTTTTTATTTGCTTTTTGTTAAGTTTTTCTCTCTTTTGACAAGATTTGTGATGTTTTTAAACCGGTGTTCATCAACCCGGTTAGGATGTCAACTCCAAGTTGTCAATACATGATCAAGTTATATTTCGGAGACTATCAGCCCGGTCTGGTTTCGACTAAAATTCACCAGTATTGAATAAACCAGTGTTTATCACAACCCGGAACAATTTTATTGTAAACCGGCATCATATAACAGGAGTTAGTGATGCTCCGGATTAGGGTTGTTACCCTCACTGCAAAGTTGTTCAGCCAACATTACGACTCAAGGTCACAGGTATCACGTATTTCCATATTTGGTTATATTTTTATAACTTTGGCTATAAACATTGGCTATATACATATATTTGGGCATTATGGCCCGCCCGGTGGTAAACCGCCAGGGCACTTTAAGCTTTTTATCTGCAGGGATAGCTTGAGTAAATTGCTATGGATTATTAGAATCATATCTTAAGCATGGCGGATTAGCAAGCATCGGTCGCACTTAAATATGCACGAAGGCATAACATACCAAGTGTTTTAACTAGCCTATTACAAGGTGTTTCAGTGCCCAAAAGGATAATTGTTTTCTCAAATACATGTTGCAGCACGTGGAAGACTAAACCGGCCTCCGGATTATGATTGGTCACTAGCTTGACCTGACTGCTGCGGATCATCTTGCAACGGTTCATCCTCTTCGTATCTACCCAGCGGCTGGAAGTCAAGAGTTGTCCAGTCGATTCCATTTAACGCTTGGAACACAGCTTCGTTGCTTATAAGGGTGGACGGTTCAATGTCAGGGGCATAAGTGTGCTTACGAATTGGAGGGATCAGGTTTTGCGCCTCAGGAGTCGGTGCAGCAATCCGTTTGTTATTGGTGTCATAACTCGCCTGGTAAAATGATAGATCAGCTTCTTCAGCAAGTTGACAAGCCAATGGATGAATTTCCCGGTTTATGGCGCGGAGATCATCAGTGCAAAATTCTGACCCGTCTTCTTTTAAGCTTGGGTAGCCTTCAATGATGTCTGCCGGATCAAGATCAGGCACCCATGCTTTTGCCCGGGTTAGTGCAGTCAAAGCGCCAGCCCTCGCAGCAGATCTCTTTAGCTCTTCTACCCGGGCAGGCAACATGGATAGCCTGGCTAAGGTATCTTTGATTAATGTCGGGGGCGGCTTATTGTGAGAAGTGGTGCAGATGATCCGTTGCGCGCCGATATACAATTGCTCTATCAACGTGTAGGTAGCCTTCAGCTTCTTCTGTACATCAGGGCCCAGATGACTAATGCGAGTTCCTACATCACTACAAATGTCAGTAAACCGGCAACACATGGGAAGATATGTTGAAACTATGAAGCAAGGATGCTTACCAAACACAGCAGCAGTCGTGGCGTGTATCTGCCGCTTTATGCCAGTCAGTTCATCTACCACCGGTTTAAGAGCTGCTTCTGCGTCCTCGGCCCTTTTCTGCAAAGCGGATTTTTCCATGTTCCAATCCGCACGCTCTTTGTTGAAATCCTCCTTTAGCTTTTCCATAGCGGCTAAAGTGCTAGTCAATTCATCCTTTGCCTTGGAGGTTTCAGCTTGCTGGGATTTGATGTTCTCTTGCAGATCAGCGGTTTGGCTTTCCCTCTTGCTCAACTCAGCCTATAAAGAGACAGATGTATAATGAGTTGACAGTACATATTTGAAGTACCAAGCACATAACAAGTTATGCCCTTGATACTTGGGGGCTAATGCATATTTGCTCTTTATCAGAAATTTCTACAAGTCCCAAGCACAATACAAGTATTAATCTTGGCACTTGGGGGCTAATGTATGTTTTCTCTAATTGCTCATCTGGGAAGTTTTCAAAAGTCCCGATTCATCTTTATAAAGTTAAACCGACCCTTGGGGGCTACACCAATGTAAAAGATGTCGTGTTGCAAATATACAGTTCTTACTAAGTCCCGGTTCAGATTGGTATCATGAGCCGTCACTTGGGGGCTACTGGAGTTGCTAAACTGCAATTGGACAAAAGAGCAAAATAGTTATGTTACCTCATATCGTTCCTTCATCAAGTTGACCAAACCGGCTTCATAGTCGTGGCTGGTATACAGACGGTTCAAGAAGCCGGAATGAATGTCTTGAGCATTGAGATGGGCGTAGCTTGACAAATCGGCATTCCATTTGCCTTTGCTGATAGCAGAGAGCTTGTCCTTGGCAGTATGCTTTGACAAAGCGACAGGATTGCCAGGAGTGGTGTGGCCAGTGCTAGTAATCATAATATCATCATCTTTGTCATCAACAGTCTTTACTAGAGTTGGCGGTTTGTCAGTATCTTTAACTGGACTGATTGGTTTGTCATCAGTTCGGACAGGGCTGGTTGGCTGGTCAGCACAGCTTGTAGTGTCAACTTCCACCTGTTCAGCAAAGATGTCATGGTCTTGAGGTGGTGGGTCATTAAGCATGGCGTCAGCATTGGTCTCTTCAGGATCTGGAGTCTTTTCCGGTTCAACAGCCACGTTATCATCAGCCGGTTTATTCAACCGAGCCTTCTTGCTGGGTCTGGGCTTGGCGCTGAGAAAAATAAACATGAGGATCAATACAGTATATAAAAATAGCACATCAAGAATAAAAACAAGTGTATAGCTCACCCAAGAACTGTTTTAAGGGGAGGAAGCTTTGTGGCCGACGACTCGCCAGAAGATGAGTGGGAAGTACCCTGATAATTTGAATCAGACGGGTTAAGAGGCTGACAGAAACAACCCGCTTTGGGGCATGAAGTGTCAAGGGGATAAGAGACCTCTGATCGGCGTTCTGAACCGGAGTGTTCAGTAAACCGGAGGAGGTAACTACCTGGCCACTGTGCCGAGTTGTGCGGCGAGCCTCGTGCTGCTGCGTCTTGAAAAGAAAGTTTGGGTCCAAGTAAGCAAGGGGTGAGAAAATTTTACTTTCCGGTTTGCTCGACGGATTTTTGATGTTGGCAGAGGATCTGAATCGGAGGAAAGAATGATTACCTCTACATCATCAGCGTGACTGCCTTCAGCGTCGTCCTGATAATAATCATTGTCAATGAGGTGTACGAAAAATGAACCAAGAGAGTCAAGTTCTACCTCCGATTCTAGGTTACCCACATCGTCATCAACATTTGGTTCGGAGGTTGCAGTGGTCCTTTTCTTGGCAGGTCTTTTAACAACCTTGGTCCTTGGGTGAACTGGCTTGGCCGGTTTGTCTTGCGGTTTTGCTGGTTTATCTTATAGTTTTTTATTCCAGAGCGGATCATCACCCTGTCACAATCAGGCAAACTTTCAGAGAATATTTTGAAAAAAGTAACTCAGGATAATGAGGTTATATAATTCTTACAGATGGCGGTTTGTTGAAGGCACAGAAAGGACTTAGTCCAGTTTAGCTGCAGACGGCCTCCGGTTCATTCAACATTTTCTGGTCAGCCTCAGTAATTTCAGCCTCTATCAGTTGAATATTAATGTGTCGTTGAGGACCGGTCAAACTTCCTGTATACTCACACATCAAACCGGGGCGCCGGATTAAGGGCAGAATGCTCCAGCTTATCCAACAACGAGCAAAGTCAACACTTGTCAAACCGTTCGCCATGAAAGCTCTAAGCTTTGACAGTTGGGGGGCATAGTTGGCCCTTTCTTTTGTCGTCAACCTCTAAGGAAAGGGATGTGTGTTGCTAAGGCGGTGAGGGCGGTAACCCGGCAAGGGGTTTTCATCAGTTGGAGATGTATCCTTGCAGTAAAACCAAGTTTGGTTCCATTCTTTGGGGTGACTATGAAGTTTGGCATGAGGGAAAGTGACTTCCATCCTCTTCTGAATCGCCATTCCGCCCAATTCCATATTGGGTCCATCTATGAACTCTGTGCGGCGGTTTAAGTGAAAGAAATCTCTAAACAATTCAACTGTGGGCTCCTCTTGAAGATAAGCCTCACAAAAAACTTGGAAATGGCAGATGTTGGACACAGAATTTGGGCCTATGTCCTGAGGGTGAAGCTGAAAACTGGCAAGCATGTCTCGAAAGAATTTTGAACCGGGAGGGCTAAATCCTCGGGCCAGGTGATCAAGAAAAACAACTACTTCTCCGTCTTTAGGATCAAGAGGATTTTCTAGACTGGGGCCCTCCAGTGGATGACCTCTTTCTTGTCTAAAGCGCCAGTCGCGACACATCCGTTTAAATTGCTCTTCGGTAACCTGGGAAGGAGCCCAGTTGCACTCATAGACTTGTTTGGCTATTTCAATGACAAGCTGAAACATAATTATTACCGGTTTAAGATTCATAATGGACAGCTGTATAATTAGTGCAAAGGTGTATAATATTAAACCGGAGGTTTTATTGGTAAACCGGAGTCTGACAATGGAGAAGGTGCAAAGACAAATGCATTGGCGGTTCAACAGGGGACTAATGGTATCTACTGGGTCATCATTTTATTATGGAGTTAAACCGCCTAATCTGGTATTGAAGATACAAGCCTAAAGATGCGTAAGTTAAGGATGAACAAGTTTCACAGCTTGGCATGGTAATTTCATATCTGCCGTGCGTTGGAAAATCAAAATAAATTCAGACCTAATTTCAAGTGCTTGAACAGCTCGGCAAAGTTCAGATGAGTTTTGTGTAAGGGAACAGATCTAATAAAAGGGGATTATGGCTACCGCCGCGTAAGAAATATCGGATCCAGCTAGTTGTTTGTGCTAATGAAAAGAACAGGAAAGAACAGCGGCGGAGATGTGATAGACTCCGATGAACAATGCAACCCTAATGGGGGATCTAGAGCAAAGAAAAGAAGAACTCACTGGTGATGAGGGAACAGTGCAGGAGCGTCGCGCTTCTCTGGTCCGGTCAGGTTGATGCAGCAGCCGTTGCGGAGTCAGAAACGAAGGACGACGGCAGCGGCGGAGCTCCAAAGGTCGGGCGGCGCAAGGAAGAAGATGATGTGAAGAGGTACGGGGGGGAATGGAAAGACCCCCTGGCCCTATGTATAAAGGCAAAAGGATAAGCGTCAGGCGCAAAAATCGAGGAGCCCAAAATTTGGATATGAGGCAGAGCTGTCGCCTCGATTGTCGGAGGCACATTAATAAAAGTGAGCTTTAGGCAATTTTTAATAACAAATGACGTCATGGCGATTTATCATGATCCTGAAAGGTGATGTCATGGCGGTTTATAAGATTTCTGTGAAGATGATGAAGCGTTGAGGATTGACATGAACCAGTTCAAATCAATCTGGGGCCTAATGTTGGGGATATTACTACTGGGCGTAAACCGGCCAGGAGAGGCCGCGTTAACCCCATAATGGTTCATTATACCTGAAGCCCATGAAGACAAAAACAGTGACGCTTAATGGCGGCCCAGGGCCCATATTCGGTTTAAGGCCTGCAGACATAAACCGACATTAGTATGTAAACTTGTGTTGTAAGATAGAAATAGTAGAGACCGAGCCGGACACGTTAATGAGCCGGCCTCGGGATTCTGTAAACCAACGAGGGGTCCACCCATGTATATAAAGGGATGATCCGGCGGCGGTTCAAGGACAACAGACAACAACTCGAGACTCAGGCAAAGCATATTCGCTCCCTGGTCATCGAAACCCAAGCAATCCCACAACAACTGGATTGTAGGCTTTTACCTTCACCGCAAGGGGCCGAACCAATATAAATCCTTTGCGTCCCTTGTCTGCTTTAACCCCTTTAAGCTAACCCGTCCTGATGGCTCCACGACTAAGTCCTTTCACGAGGACATCTGCCGTGACAAAACCACGATAGTAATGCTGTGTCCAAACGTCGTAACTGTACTTTTATTAGATATGGTGCGATCTATGATGTCTCTTACCGATTTACCACTATCGTTTTGGCGTTATGCTTTAGAGACAGCTGCATTCACGTTAAATAGGGCACCATCTGAATCTGTTGAGACGACACCATATGAACCGTGGTTTAGCAAGAAACCTAAGTTGTCGTTTCTTAAAGTTGGGGGTTGTGATGCTTATGAGAAAAAGCTTTAGCCTGATAAGCTCAAACCCAAATCGGAGAAATGAGTCTTCATAGAATACCCAAATGAAACTTTTGGGTACACCTTCTATCACAGATCCGAAGGCAAGTTATTTGTTGCTAAGAATGGATCCTTTCTAGAGAAGGAGTTTCTCTCAAAAGAAGTGAGTGGGAGGAAAGTAGAACTTGATGAGGTAATTGTACCTTCTCTCGAATTGGAAAGTTTAAGAAACTAGTGAGAAAGTTTAAGAAACTTGATTGGGAGTTTCTCTCAACAAAAAACCGTTCCCGTGATGCCTACACCAACTAGTGAGGAAGCTAATGATAATGATCATGAAACTTCAGATCAAGTTACTACTGAACCTTGTAGGTCAACCAGAGCACGTTCTGCACCAGAGTGGTACAGCAATCCTGTTCTGGAAGTCATGTTACTAGACCATGACGAACCTACGAACTATGAGGAAGCGATGATGAGCCCAGATTCTGATAAATGGCTTGAGGCCATGAAATCTGAGATCGGATCCATGTATGAGAACAAAGTATGGACTTTGATTGACTTGCCCGATGATCGGCGAGCCATTGAGAATAAATGGATCTTCAAGAGGAAGACGGATGCTGATACTAGTGTTACTATCAACAAAGCTCGAATTGTCGCAAAAAGGTTTTCGACATGTTCAAGGTATTGACTACGATGAGATTTTCTCAATCGTATCGATGCTTAAAGTCTGTCCGAATCATGTTAGCAATTGCCGCGTTTTATGAAATCTAGCAAATGGATGTCAAAACTGCATTCCTTAATGAATTTATTAAAGAAGAGTTGTATATGATGCAACCAAAAGGTTCTCTCAATCCTAAAGGTGCTAACAAAGTGTGCAAGCTCCAGCGATCCATCTATGGAATGGTGCAAGCATCTCGAAGTTGGAATATACGCTTTGATGAGTTGATCAAAGCATATAGTTTTATACCGACTTGTGGTGAAGCCTGTATTTACAAGAAAGTGAGTGGGAGCACTACAGCCTTTATGATAAGTATATGTGAATGACATATTGTTGATCGGAAATGATGTAGAATTTTCTAGAAAGCATAAAGGAGTGTTTGAAAGGATTTTTTCAAAGAAAGACCTTAGTGAAGCTACTTACATATTGGGCATCAAGATCTATAAAGATAGATCAAGACGCTTGATAAGACTTTCGATGAGTACATACCTTGATAAGATTTTGAAGGAGTTCAAAATGGATCAGTCAAAGAAGGAGTTCTTGCATGAGTTGTAAGGTATTAAGTTGAGTAAGACTTAAAACCTGACCATGGCAGAAGATAGAGAGAGAATGAAAGTCATTCCCTATGCCTCAGCCATAGGTTCTATAAAGTATGCCATGCTATATACCAGACCTATTGTGTACCTTGTCATGAGTTTGGCAAAGGGGTACAATAGTGATCCAGGAGTAGATCACTGGACAGCGGTCAAAATTATCCTTGGAGGACTAAGGAAATATTTCTCGGTTATGGAGGTGATAAAGAGTTCATCGTAAAGAGTTACAACGATGCAAGCTTTAACACTGATCTGTATGACTCTGAGTCTCAATCTGGACACATATTGAAAGTGGGAGCAATTAGCTAGAGTAGCTCCATGCAGAGCATTGTGGACATAGAAATTTGCAAAATACATACGGATCTGAATGTGGCAGACCCATTGGCTAAGCTTCTCTCACAAGCAAAACATGATCACACCTTAGTACTCTTTGGGTGTTAATCACATGGCGATGTGAACTAGATTATTGACTCTAGAAAACCCTTTGGGTGTTGGTCACATGGCGATGTGAACTATGGGTGTTAATCACATGGTGATGTGAACTATTGGTGTTAAATCACGTGGCGATGTGAACTAGATTATTGACTCTACTACAAGTGGGAGACTGAAGGAAATATGCCTTAGAGGCAATAATAAAGTTGTTATTTTATATTTCCTAATTATATCATGGTAAATGTTTATTATTCATGCTAGAATTGTATTAACCAGAAACTTGATACATGTGTGGATACATAGACAAAACACCGTGTCCCTAGTAAGCCTCTACTAGACTAGCTCATTAATCAAAGATGGTTAAGTTTCCTAACCATAGACATGTGTTGTCATTTGACGAATGGGATCACGTCATTAGGAGAATGATGTGATGGACAAGACCCATCCATTAGCTTAGCATGTTGATCGTTCAGTTTTATTGCTATAGCTTTCATCATGTCATATACATATTCCTCTGACTATGAGGTTATGCAACTCCCGGATACTGGAGGAATACCTTGTGTGCTATCAAACGCCACAATGTAACTGGGTTATTATAAAGATGCTCTACAGGTATCTCCGAAGGTGTTTGTTGGGTTGGCATAGATCGAGATTAGGATTTGTCACTCCGAGTATCGAAGAGGTATCTCTGGGCCCTCTCGGTAATGCACATCATGATAAGCCTTGCAAGCAATGTGACTAATGAGTTAGTTGATGCATTACAAAACGAGTAAAGAGACTTGTCAGTAACGAGATTGAACTAGGTATGATGATAACGATGATCGAATCTCGGGCAAGTAACATACCGATGACAAAGGGAATGACGTATGTTGTCATTGCGGTTTGACCGATAAAGATCTTCGTAGATTATGTAGGAACCAATATGAGCATCCAGGTCCCGGTGTTGGTTATTGATCGGAGATGTGTCTTGATCATGTCTACATAGTTCTCGAACCCGTAGGGTCCGCACGCGTAACGTTCGATGACGATTTGTATTATGAGTTATGTGTTTTGGTGACCGAAGATTGTTCGGAGTCCTGGATGAGATCACAGACATGACGAGGAGTCTTGAAATGGTCGAGAGGTAAAGATTGATATGTTGGACGATGGTATTCGGATAACGGAATGGTTTCGGAGTGGTTCGGGTATTTTTTTGGAGTACCGAGGGGTTACTGGAGCCCCCAGGGAGTAATCGGCCTACATGGGCCATAGGGAAGAGGGGAGGCAGACCACAAGGGGTGGCCGCGCCCCCTCCCATAGGGAGTCCGAATTCGACTAGAGGATGGGGCGCGCCCCCCTTTCCTTCTCCTCTTCCCTCTCCTTCCCCTTTCCCCCTCCGGAGCAAGGAAGGGGGAGGCCGAATTGGACATGGAGTCCAAGTCGGTTTCCTCGCCCCATGGCATGCCCCTTGGCCGGCCTCCTCCCTCTCCTCTTTTATTTACGGGGGCAGGAGGCACCCCAAAGCATAATAGTTATTCTCTTAGCCGTGTGCGGTGCCCCCCTCCACAGTTTACTCCTCCGGTCACAGCGTCATAGTGCTTAGGCAAAGCCCTGCCCGGATCACATCACCATCACCGTCACCAAGCCGTCGTGCTGACGAAACTCTCCCTCGACCCTCTGATGGATCAAGAGTTCGAGGGACGTCATCGAGCTGAACGTGTGCTGAACTCGGAGGTGCTGTATGTTTGGTACTTGATCGGTTGGATAACGAAAACGCTCGACTACATCAACTGCGTTATCCTAACCCTTCTGCTTTCGGTCTACGAGGGTACATGGACACACTCTCCCCCTCTTGTTGCTATGCATCTCCTAGATAGATCTTGCGTCACTAGTAGAAAACAGGGCTTTGGTTCAGGCCTGGCCAGCCCATTAGTCCCGGTTCAGTCACGAACTGGGACCCATGGGGGCATACATCCCGGTTCGTGCGCCAAGGGGGCCGGCCGGGCCTCGTGGGGCATTGGTCCTGGTTCGTTTGGACCCTTTTGTCTCGGTTCCAGACTCGAACCGGGACCAATGGGCCTCACTCCTAGCCCACATCCATTGCTCCCGGTTCGTGGCTGGAACCGGGAAAAAACTTTACTCCCGGTTCGAGCCACGAACCGGGACCAATGATGTGGTTATATATACCCCTAGCCCGCGAGCAGAGCACTCCACTTCTCTTTTTTTCTGGTCGGCGAGGGGAGGGCTTTGTGGTGCTCTAGCTCACCTCCTATGCACATGAGGTGTTCGATGAAATGCCCGAGCCACACTACTTAAGCTTTGTCCTTTCCAAGCTCGACCTCCAAGCTCCATTTTCCTCAAGATTTGTCTAGGTTTAGCGGTCTGTCACGTCCCATCCCCATCTTCACCGCCGTCGATCGCCTGCGCCGATCTCGTCGCCGGCACCACCGTGGTGAGCCTCTTGTTCTTATCTTCTTTCCGAAAGAAAAAAATTCTTGCTTGTATGATTAGATAGATACTTGTAGAATTTTCTTACTTTTATTATTGTTTGTTATTATATAGTGCGATGGTTTTGTTATTATATAGTGCGATAAGTCCAAAAAAATGAAATCCCTTTGTAACAGATGAGTTTTCATCCGAAACTCTGATACTTTGAAAGAGATTGTCCATTGTGTACACGAAGTGCATCCAGTTTTTGCCGTAACCCTCTCAACTTTTTAGCACATGCTATGTGGGTGAAATGATGATACCATGCCAACTTTCAACCTTTTCGGAGTTCATTTGTAGTGCTTTTCAATTTCAGGGTCATATAGCTCAAAAAATTAGTAAATGCATGAAAAATAACAAATGAAGTCAGAAAGGGTTGAAAAATTGATGATGTGGCTTTGAATGGTGCATTTTGAATACACAAAAAGTCTGGAATTTAAATAAGTTCAAGAAAATGAAATCCCTTTGTAACAGATGAGTTTTCGTCTGAAACTCTGATACTTCGAAAGAGATTGTCCATTTTGTACATGAGGTACATCCAGTTTTTGTCAGGACCGGTTTCTCGGGATATAAATTTCCCAAGAATGGCCCTTGTGCTCACCAGCCCCAGGATTACTGTTAGCTGATGAGGCACCAACTTGATATAGAAATTCCAAGCAAAGTACATCATATAAAGTACACGACCATTCTGGCCTATGAGTACAACAATTGGTCTCTAGTGGTTGATGGCGGAAGCGGTTTGCGGATCATCAGTGTCTATGGGACTCCATTTCCCACCGGAACAGCTGACCAGGATAACTCCTATCTTTGCGAGGCTGCTATCACCATTGCGTAGGTTCCGGAGCTGTCATCACATCGCTCCTCTCCACGCGAGGAATCTTGCCAAGACAATAGCCAGGAACAAGCCAGTGAGTACTTTGAATGTACTCGCAAACATTGAGAACACAGGTATAATATAGCCACTGATAATCATGCTTTTAAATATTCTATGATCACCTCGTCAGTTATGAAATAAGGTTCATGATGCACGCAAGTAGATCATTTAAATAAAACATGAGTAAACAATCAGGATGTAGAAATGAAAAGCACCGATCGGGTGTCTGAAGCGACGCCTCGAAAGGATAATAATATGAAGCATGCCTCAGTCGGGCGTCTGAGCGACACCACATAAAGGGCTTATAAGTAAATGAAATAACAAGCATGCCACAGTCGGGCGTCTGTGCGACACCACATAAAGGGCTTATAAGTAAATGAAATAACAAGCATGCCACAGTCGGGCGTCTGAGCGACACCACATAAAGGGCTTATAAGTAAATGAAATAACAAGCATGCCACAGTCGGGCGTCTGTGCGACACCACATAAAGGGCTTATAAGTAAATGAAATAAAAAACATGCCACGGTCGGGCATCTGAGCGACGCCACATAAAGGGCTTACAAATAAAAATAATTACAGTGAATATCCAGGAGGTAGAACCGTCCCATGGATACTCATTAAACTCAAATAATACAATTGATTAGTCCACAATAATCATAATCATAATCATCATATGTCTCGGTCATAATCAGTGTTCTGGTTTAGTAGTTTCTCCTCCGACGACCGACACTAAGACCGACACTTGACCCATCCCAGACTGTCGTCCTTAACCATGGACATGACTATTCGAATAGGTTTAATATCTCTGCAGAGGGTGTACTCTTTACCCACGAGCAACGGATTTCTTTTGTCCATTGGAACTAATTCTGTCTACGGTCTTTCATTCGAAAACACACCTGACCGCACACACCAGCCTAACTCACCGGTGTCTGGAATCACCCACGACACCCGTCAAGCGAAACTCTAAGTGGGGAGGCTACAACCTTGAGTAGCATGGGATCAAATTTATACCGCGCGCTCTAAGGGGTGCCCCCCTCTCGGTCCCAACCGGAAACACCCATGCCCCCGGACCAAGTGGCATGCCTACCGGATGCAGCCGGTATCTTCCACCATGGCCTCTCTGTACGGTGTGTGCTAGGACAGGGGTTGACAATTTACTGAACCGTACCCTACCTATGGCAGGGACAAGTGGCAGCACGAAACAAGTATGGGGGTTACCGGAACAAGACTCGATCTACGGTCGACTCAGGAGGATTAAGCATTCCCTGCACGATTAGCATAACAAATGTATTTTTCAATCCAACAGACAAAATCGCCGCTCATCATACCTCATCATGCCATACCGGACACAACCGTCTCGACGAGGAACTGGAGACAAGCGTCGTGTCTACCCAAGACAGAGGCTTTCCCCGGTTTCCTTCCGGTAGGCATGAAGGCTATATGAGGGTGACCACTATCACAACATATCCATGTTCAAAAGCACGGTATCATTAACATGCACTTACGAGTAGGATCATATCACCCCAATAAATAACGGAAATTTCGAGGCAGGGTGGCGTTGTAACCAACTTAAACAACACACGGCAATATTATGCCAGGGTTCAGAATGCTTGCCTTCAAGGTGTGGAGAGGCAGGGTGCATTCCAAAACTTTTGAAAGTTTTCTCCTCTCTCCAACAAATCCTATTTTTGAAAATATTCAAATTAACACATAGTTCAAAAAATGTACAAAAAAATTGTTTGGAAAATTTTGAAATAAATATGAAAATAAACTAGACAATATTTGAGGAACAACAGAAAAAGAATCAGGTCATTTGGATTTATATTTTAAAAGTTATAGCCAGTCAAAGTTTTGGTCAAATTCTGTTTTTAAAATAAAACAGAAAAAGAAAATGTTTCAAATAAGAATACGCTTTCGGGCAGAGGAGACGTACTTTGGTCGATTGCGCTTTCACTTAAAATACGTGGGCCGGCTCGGGGTCACTGACAGTGGGTCACGGGGCCCACTGGTCAGGTTTGACCAGTCGCCCCGCCTCCTTCCTCCTCTGGCCGAACAGAGGCGGGTGCTCCGACGATCAACGCCGATGAACGGCGGCTCCTCGCGGGCTCCGGAGGGCAGGGATGGATCCGCCATGCCAGGACGGTCCTCCCGGTGGTCGAGGGGTTGGTGGGGGCGAAGGGAGTCGCCGGTGGTGAGCTTCGCGGCGGCCGGTGGCTTCGGGAGGTTTGGGGCTCTGGGCTACGGTGGCTCCCGAGCGGGTTTGAGGTGTTGGGCGGCTCCGCAGCGTCAAGGGGAGTCGAGCGGTGGCGCTAGATGGATGGGAGGGGCTCGGGTTGCGACTGAATGGACCGGAGGGCGGCGGCGGCTGTACTGGCCGGAGATGGGGAAGAAGACCTTCACTGGTCTATTGGCTGCTATGGGGGTGCTAGGTGGGGTGGCTTGAGGTCGCCTGTGGTTTCGGAGAGGCTCGGGGCTCCTTAAAGAGGCGATCGGGGTCGGTTCCGACGATGGCCGTGGATAAGAACGCCGGCGACCGTCATTCTGTAGCTAGGGAGACGTGGCGGCGACGTGTGCTAGAGGACGGGCCTGTGGATGAGCTTGAGCTGCTCCAGGGGGCAGCTGGCGAGCGCTAGTAGTCCGGGCGGCGCCGTCCATGGCAGGGCTCACTGTGGCCGGCCGCTAGTCGCTGTGGCCGACCTGACGGCGGCGCTGTAGGGTGCCAGGGGTGTCTTGGAGCGTTCGGGTGTGTGGATGAGGCCGGGGTGTGGCTCTGCAGGCGAGCAAGGGCCAGGGGCGCGACGCGGCGGCTCGGGCGCACACGCATGCAAAACGCACGCTCTGGGCGCGCCCGGCACACGCACGCTGCGTGTTCGGCAGAATGCCAGCACATGCTAGGATGCTTGGGTGGAGCTGGGGATTAGCAGGTCTAGGCTAGGGTTTGCAAGGAGATCAGTGGACAAGCTTGTTGGGTCAGAGGGTCAAGTTCACAATGCAAACCAAATTTCATGCCAAATCTGCTCATGCACTCTAGGTGTTTGCCAGAATGCCAAAGGCATCTAGGCAACTCTTGGGGTGGCCCAAATTTCCAGATTAGTGTCTCTTTGGATGAATAAGAGGGAGGTGAGGTTAGTTTGCCAAAAGCAGAAACTTGTTAGTGCAAGTTTTGCAAAACTTCAGTTCTGGGTAGAAGGTAAATGGCATTGTTTCATGAACCAAAAATCTTCCAATGGGTCCACTCTTCTGGACTTAAGAGTCTTGTGAGATGGGCTATAAGCAGGAGAAAGCTCAGGAGCACTAGAGCAAAATAAATTAGGGTTGCAGTAGAAAAAGCCAGACTGGACCAGAAAGTAAAAGAGGTTGATTCACTCAAATTTTTCAAAGAATGTAAAAGGGTTTTTACATAAAGTTAAATAATATACTCCTATTAACATCCCATAATTTTGGTGGAGGTTTTAAAGAAATATTTAAATGGGTTGTAGTGCAAAATTGCCCACTGGACCAGATTTGAAAAATTGGTGTAGAGCTCAAAATATTGAATGAATGAAATATATTTTTGCATAAAAGTGATTTAAAAACAACACATGACATCTCCAAATTTTGGTGAAAATTTTAAATAAATTTATCAAGTGGTTGTAGTTCAAAAAGAGCTCCAAAACAATTGAAAAATCTTTTTAAGGAATAAAGTTCAGAGAGAAATAATTATGCAAATAAATTCCACTGATAATAGAAATGTTTTTTTGAAAGGGCAAACAAGTCCAATAATATATTTGGAAAGTTTTTTTCACGTGAGGTAAAAACTCCATAATAATAAGGTAAAGAAAGGCCCTGAAACCAAAAGAACATCTAGAAAATAAAAGTTTAAATTTTCTGGAAATTTTTTAATTAATAAAACAAGGTTAAAATTTTGGGGTGTCACAGTTTTTTCCGTCACCCTCTCAACTTTTTAGCACATGCTATGTGGGTGAAATGATGATACCATGACAACTTTCAACCTCTTCAGTGTTCATTTGAAGTGCTTTTCAATTTCAGGGTCATTTAGCTCAAAGAATGAACTAATAGCAAAAAGAATGAACTAGAAAACTTTTATGAAACTCTAATAGCAAAAATAATGAACTAAAAGAATGAACTAGAAAACTTTAATGAAACTCTAATAGCAAAAAGAATGAACTAGAAAACTTTAATGAAACTCTAATAGCAAAAGGAATCAACTAAATAGCTTTTATAAACCTCTAGTATTTTTGAAACTAAAATTGTATAAAATTTATGCAACTAAAATTATCAAAGTATTTGTTCGAAACATTAATAGCAAAAATAATTTTCATAAAGAATTTTTTTGTTTCAAACTTTAATAGCAAGCTAAAATAACAAAATCTGTTTTTGATTAAAACAGACATTTCAAATAACCTAAAAATTACCAAATTGAATATAATGATAAAACATAGTAATATTAGATAGCAGGAAAAAGAATCACTCAAAATCTATTTTTATAGTAAAGTTATTCACAAACTAGTGATTCACACAAATTTCAAAAAATCAAATTTAAACTATTCAAATTGGAAAACTAATGGCACTCACATAAAGTTTATAATTTTTATTACCTAAAAGCAAAAAGAGTCACTAAAAAACAGTAAGTATTTTGCTGTAAGTAGAAACAAAATAAAATAAATAAAGCAAAAAAGAAAACAAAAAAACTGGAAAAAATAAAGAATGCCACCTACTGGGCCACCATGGCCTGAATACGACTAGAAACCAACCATGGGCCAAGATTCAGGCCCGCATTAGGCCCAGTAGGCCCACAGGCAAGGTGTGAAAGATTAGGCCCGAAAGCCTGCAGTTGAGAGGAGCTCGAGAGGGTGGGCGCAGCAGCGCTTATAAAACACTCTCGAGCTCTCTCAACTAGCGAGGTGGGACTAAACTTCCCACCGCACTGCGCCAGCACAAGGCCTTTGATCCTGGTTGGTGGCACCAACTGGGACGAAAGGGGTGCATTGGTCCCGGTTCGTGGCACCAATCGGGACCAATGCCCACCTTTAGTCCCGGTTGGTGCCACCAACTGGGACCAAAGGTCCCTGTTTCCCGCCCTTTGGGCTGCTGAAAAGAGACCTTTGGTCCCGGTTGGTGGCACCAACCGGGACTAAAGGGGGCATTGGTACCGGTTGGTGCCACGAACCGGGACCAATACTTCGTCTATATAAGCCCACACTTAGCGGTTTCTGCAAAAAACACTTCTTCTCTGCCCGACGCACCAGTGCTGCTCCTCATCACCGTTGCCGCCGAGCCCTGCTCCACCGCGTTGTTGCCGACGCCGTCAGGCTGCTCCACCGCGCCTACGTCGTCGCCACCCCCGACGCCGCCCGGCCCGCCCCTGCGCGGCCCGATGCCGACGCCGCCCTGACGCCGCCCGGCCCGCCCCTGCCAGCCCCGACGCCTCCTTTGTGAGCACTGCACCCCTGCCCTACCCCCGCCGCCGCCACCGCATTGCTTTTTTTGTTATATATGCTTTTTTGTTCTATATGCTTTCTTTTTATATGTATGTATGTATTTCTTGTATGTATGTATGTATTTTTTAAAACTTTTTATATGTATGGAAAAGAGAGAGAAGGAAGAAGGAAGAAGGAAAGAAAAAGGAGGAGAGGAAAAAGGGGAGAAAAAATAGAAGAAGAGGAGAAAAAAATAAGAAGAGAAAGAAGGAGAAGAAGAGAAGAAGAGGAGAAAAAATAGGAAGAGGAAGAACAAGAAAAAAAAGAGGAGAAAAAGAAGGAATAGAGGAGAAGAAGAAAAATAGATTTTTAATCTATTCCTTTTTTGCTTCTCCTCTTTTTTTGGAGAGCTCCATACCATCATGTGCCTGTTACTTCCGGCTAATGATGAAGCCATGGTTTTCTTGAATCCTTTGACACTAGATAACATGACATATAGAAGGGTAGATGAGATCAGAAAAAATAGGGACCATTTTCTTCACATCAAGAATGGCATCATTTTGTTAAATCCCTTGTCGGTCCGGACGTCAGAAATTCATGAGAGAGGCGGTCTGGCCCAAACCCTAGAAGTGTTGTCGAGGCCACCCCAAACCCTACAAGCATTACCGAGGCCACCCCAAACCCTAGAAGAGTTGTCCATGAAGGAAATACGCCCTAGAGGCAATAATAAAGTTATTATTTATTTCCTTATTATCATGATAAATGTTTAGTATTTCATGCTAGAATTGTATTTAACCGGAAACATAATACATGTGTGAAATACATAGAACAAACAGAGTGTCACTAGTATGCCCCTACTTGACTAGCTCGTTATCAAAGATGTTATGTTTCCCTAACCATGAACAAAGAGTTGTTATTTGATAACGAGGGTTCACATCATTAGTGAATGATCTGATTGACATGAACCCATTCCATAGCTTTAGCCACCCGATCGTTTAGTATGTTGCTATTGCTTTCTTCATGACTTATACATGTTCTATAACTATTGAGATTATGCAAAACTCCCGTTTACCGAAGGAACACTTTTGGGTACTACCAAACATCACAACGTAACTGGGTGAATTAAAGGAGTACTACAGGTGTCTCCAAAGGTACATGTTGGGTTGGCGTATTTCGAGATTTAGGTTTTGTCACTCCGATTGTCGGAGAGGTATCTCTGGGCCCTCTCGGTAATGCACATCACATAAGCCTTGCAAGCATTGTAACTAATATGTTAGTTGCGTGATGATGTGTTAAGGAACGAGTAAAGAGACTTGCCGATAACGAGATTGAACTAGGTATTGGATACCGACGATCGAATCTCGGGCAAGTAACATACCGATGACAAAGGGAACAACGTATGTTGTTATGCGGTCTGACCGGTACAGTTCTTCGTAGAATATGTAGGAGCCAATATGGGCATCTAGGTCCCGCTATTGGTTATTGACCGGAGACGTGTCTCGGTCATGTCTACATTGTTCTCGAACCCGTAGGGTCCGCACGCTTAAGGTTACGATGACAGTTATATTATGAGTTTATGCATTTTGATGTACCGAAGGTTGTTCGGAGTCCCGGATGTGATCACGGACATGACGAGGAGTCTCGAAATGGTCGAGACGTAAAGATTGATATATTGGAAGCCTATGTTTGGATATCGGAAGTGTTCCGGGTGAAATCGGGATTTTACCGGAGTACCGGGAGGTTACCGGAACCCCCCGGGAGCCATATGGGCCTTAATGGGCTTTAGTGGAAAGGAGAAAGGGGCAGCCCAAGGTGGCTGCGCACCTCCCCCCTCCCCTAGTCCTATTAGGACTAGGAGAAGGTGGCCGGCCCCCCTCTCCCTCTTTCCCCCTCGGGGAATCCTAGTCCAATAGGATTGGGGGGGGAGTCCTACTCCCGGAAGGAGTAGGACTCCTCCTGCGCCCTCCTCCTGGCCGGTGCCCCCCTCTCCCTTGGCTCCTTTATATACTGAGCAGAGGCACCCCAGAAACACTAAGTTGATTCCACGTGATCTATTCCTTAGCCGTGTGCGGTCCCCAGCCACCATAGTCTCGATAATACTGTAGCGGTTTAGGCGAAGCCCTGCTGCTGTAGTACATCAAGATCGTCACCACACCGTCGTGCTGACGGGAACTCTTCCTCCACACTTTGCTGGGATCGGAGTCCGGGGATCGTCATCGAGCTGAACGTTTTGCTCGAACTCGGAGGTGCCGTAGTTTCGGTGCTTGATCGGTTGGATCGTGAGACGTACGACTACTTCCTCTACGTTGCGTGTCATCGCTTCCGCAGTCGGTCTGTTTGGGTACGTAGACAACACTCTCCCCTCTCGTTGCTATGCATCACATGATCTTGCGTGTGCGTAGGAAATTTTTTGAAATTACTACGAAACCCAACAGTGCATTCCGAGCCTAGGTTATTTATGTTGATGTTATATGCACGAGTAGAACACAAGTGAGTTGTGGGCGATATAAGTCATACTGCCTACCAGCATGTCATACTTTGGTTCGGCGGCATTGTTGGACGAGACGACCCGGACCAACATTACGCGTACGCTTACGCAGAGACCGGTTCCCCCGACGTGCTTTGCACATAGGTGGCTTGCGGGCGACTGTCTCTCCAACTTTAGTTGAACCAAGTATGGCTACGCCCGGTCCTTGCGAAGGTTAAAACGGAGTCTATTTGACAAACTATCGTTGTGGTTTTGATGCGTAGGTGAGATTGGTTCTTACTTAAGCCCGTAGCAGCCACGTAAAACTTGCAACAACAAAGTAGAGGACGTCTAACTTGTTTTTGCAGGGCATGTTGTGATGTGATATGGTCAAGGCATGATGCTGAATTTTATTGTATGAGATGATCATGTTTTATAACCGAGTTATCGGCAACTGGCAGGAGCCATATGGTTGTCGCTTTATTGTATGCAATGCAATCGCGATGTAATGCTTTACTTTATTACTAAGCGGTAGTGATAGTCGTGGAAGCATAAGATTGGCGAGACGACAACGATGCTACGATGGAGATCAAGGTGTCGCGCCGGTGACGATGGTGATCATGACGGTGCTTCGGAGATGGAGATCACAAGCACAAGATGATGATGGCCATATCATATCACTTATATTGATTGCATGTGATGTTTATCTTTTATGCATCTTATCTTGCTTTGATTGACGGTAGCATTATAAGATGATCTCTCACTAAATTATCAAGAAGTGTTCTCCCTGAGTATGCACCGTTGCCAAAGTTCGTCGTGCCCAGACACCACGTGATGATCGGGTGTGATAAGCTCTACGTCCATCTACAACGGGTGCAAGCCAGTTTTGCACACGCAGAATACTCAGGTTAAACTTGACGAGCCTAGCATATGCAGATATGGCCTCGGAACACGGAGACCGAAAGGTCGAGCGTGAATCATATAGTAGATATGATCAACATAACGATGTTCACCATTGAAAACTACTCCATCTCACGTGATGATCGGTTATGGTTTAGTTGATTTGGATCACGTAATCACTTAGAAGATTAGAGGGATGTCTATCTAAGTGGGAGTTCTTAAGTAATTTGATTAATTGAACTTAAACTTATCATGAACTTAGTACCTGATAGTATCTTGCTTGTTTATGTTGATTGTAGATAGATGGCTCGTGCTGTTGTTCCGTTGAATTTTAATGCGTTCCTTGAGAAAGCAAAGTTGAAAGATGATGGTAGCAATTACACGGACTGGGTCCGTAACTTGAGGATTATCCTCATTGCTGCACAGAAGAATTACGTCCTGGAAGCACCGCTGGGTGCCAGGCCTGCTGCTGGAGCAACACCAGATGTTATGAACGTCTGGCAGAGCAAAGCTGATGACTACTCGATAGTTCAGTGTGCCATGCTTTATGGCTTAGAATCGGGACTTCAACGACGTTTTGAACGTCATGGAGCATATGAGATGTTCCAGGAGTTGAAGTTAATATTTCAAGCAAATGCCCGGATTGAGAGATATGAAGTCTCCAATAAGTTCTATAGCTGCAAGATGGAGGAGAACAGTTCTGTCAGTGAGCATATACTCAAAATGTCTCTGGGTATAATAATCACTTGATTCAGATGGGAGTTAATCTTCCAGATGATTGCGTCATTGACAGAATTCTCCAATCACTGCCACCAAGCTACAAGAGCTTCGTGATGAACTATAATATGCAAGGGATGAACAAGACTATTCCCGAGCTCTTCGCGATGCTGAAAGCTGTGGAGGTAGAAATCAAGAAGGAGCATCAAGTGTTGATGGTTAACAAAACCACTAGTTTCAAGAAAAAGGGCAAAGGGAAGAAGAAGGGGAACTTCAAGAAGAACGGCAAACAAGTTGCTGCTCAGGAGAAGAAACCCAAGTCTGGACCTAAGCCTGAAACTGAGTGCTTCTACTGCAAGCAGACTGGTCACTGGAAGCGGAACTGCTCCAAGTATTTGGCGGATAAGAAGGATGGCAAGGTGAACAAAGGTATATGTGATATACATGTTATTGATGTGTACCTTACTAGAGCTCGCAGTAGCACCTGGGTATTTGATACTGGTTCTTTTGCTAATATCTACAACTCGAAACAGGGACTACGGAATAAGTGGGCACTGGCAAAGGACGAGGTGACGATGCGCGTGGGAAACGGTTCCAAAGTCGATGTGATCGCGGTCGGCACGCTACCTCTACATCTACCTTCGGGATTAATATTAGACCTAAATAATTGTTATTTGGTGCCAGCGTTGAGCATGAACATTATATCTGGATCTTGTTTAATGCGAGACGGTTATTCATTTAAATCAGAGAATAATGGTTGTTCTATTTATATGAGTAATATCTTTTATGGTCATGCACCTCTGAAGAGTGGTCTATTTTTGATGAATCTCGATAGTAGTGATACACATATTCATAATGTTGAAACCAAAAGATGCCGAGTTGATAATGATAGTGCAACTTATTTGTGGCACTGCCGTTTAGGTCATATCGGTGTAAAGCGCATGAAGAAACTCCATACTGATGGACTTTTGGAACCACTTGATTATGAATCACTTGGTACTTGCGAACCGTGCCTCATGGGCAAGATGACCAAAACACCGTTCTCCGGTACTATGGAGAGAGCAACAGATTTGTTGGAAATCATACATACCGATGTATGTGGTCCGATGAATATTGAGGCTCGTGGCGGATATCGTTATTTTCTCACCTTCACAGATGACTTAAGCAGATATGGGTATATCTACTTAATAAAACATAAGTCTGAAACATTTGAAAAGTTCAAAGAATTTCAGAGTGAAGTGGAAAATCATCGTAACAAGAAAATAAAGTTTCTACGATCTGATCGTGGAGGAGAATATTTGAGTTACGAGTTTGGTGTACATTTGAAACAATGCGGAATAGTTTCGCAACTCACGCCACCCGGAACACCACAGCGTAATGGTGTGTCCGAACGTCGTAATCGTACTTTACTAGATATGGTGCGATCTATGATGTCTCTTACTGATTTACCGCTATCGTTTTGGGGTTATGCTTTAGAGACGGCCGCATTCACGTTAAATAGGGCACCATCAAAATCCGTTGAGACGAC
Source organism: Triticum urartu (assembly GCF_003073215.2). NCBI lineage: Eukaryota > Viridiplantae > Streptophyta > Magnoliopsida > Poales > Poaceae > Triticum > Triticum urartu. The sequence goes on along the minus strand of NC_053028.1, from coordinate 1,621,012 downwards.
GCCTTATGAACTATGGTTTGGAAAGAAACCAAAGTTGTCGTTTCTTAAAGTTTGGGGCTGCGATGCTTATGTGAAAAAGCTTCAACCTGATAAGCTCGAACCCAAATCGGAGAAATGTGTCTTCATAGGATACCCAAAGGAGACTGTTGGGTACACCTTCTATCACAGATCCGAAGGCAAGACATTCGTTGCTAAGAATAGATCCTTTCTAGAGAAGGAGTTTCTCTCGAAAGAAGTGAGTGGGAGGAAAGTAGAACTTGATGAGGTAACTGTACCTGCTCCCTTATTCGAAAATAGTACATCACAGAAAACTGTTTCTGCGACATCTATACCAATTAGTGAGGAATTTAATGATGATGATCATGAAATTTCAGGTCAAGATACTACTGAACCTCGTAGGTCAACCAGAGTAAGATCCGCACCAGAGTGGTACGGTAATCCTGTTCTGGAAATCATGCTACTAGATCATGATGAACCTACAAACTATGAAGAAGCGATGGTGAGCCCAGATTCCGCAAAGTGGCTTGAAGCCATGAAATCTGAGATGGGATCCATGTATGAGAACAAAGTATGGACTTTGGTTGACTTGCCCGATGATCGGCAAGCGATTGAGAATAAATGGATCTTCAAGAAGAAGACTGACGCTGATGGTAATGTTACTATCTACAAAGCTCGACTTGTCGCAAAAGGTTTTCGGCAAGTTCAAGGGGTTGACTACGATGAGACCTTCTCACCCGTAGCGATGCTTAAGTCTGTCCGAATCATGTTAGCAATTGCCGCATTTTATGATTATGAAATTTGGCAGATGGATGTCAAAACTGCATTCCTGAATGGATTTCTGGAAGAATAGTTGTATATGATGCAACCGGAAGGTTTTGTCGATCCAAAGGGAGCTAACAAAGTGTGCAAGCTCCAGCGATCCATTTATGGACTGGTGCAAGCCTCTCGGAGTTGGAATAAACGTTTTGATAGTGTGATCAAAGCATTTGGTTTTATACAGACTTTAGGAGAAGCCTGTATTTACAAGAAAGTGAGTGGGAGCTCTGTAGCATTTCTGATATTATATGTGGATGACATATTGCTGATTGGAAATGATATAGAATTTCTGGATAGCATAAAGGGATACTTGAATAAGAGTTTTTCAATGAAAGACCTCGGTGAAGCTGCTTACATATTAGGCATTAAGATCTATAGAGATAGATCAAGACGCTTAATTGGACTTTCACAAAGCACATACCTTGACAAGATTTTGAAAAAGTTCAAAATGGATCAAGCAAAGAAAGGGTTCTTGCCTGTGTTACAAGGTGTGAAGTTGAGTCAGACTCAATGCCCGACCACTGCAGAAAATAGAGAGAAAATGAAAGATGTTCCCTATGCTTCAACCATAGGCTCTATCATGTATGCAATGCTGTGTACCAGACCTGATGTGTGCCTTGCTATAAGTTTAGCAGGGAGGTACCAAAGTAATCCAGGAGTGGATCACTGGACAGCGGTCAAGAACATCCTGAAATACCTGAAAAGGACTAAGGATATGTTTCTCGTATATGGAGGTGACAAAGAGCTCACCATAAAAGGTTACGTTGATGCAAGCTTTGACACTGATCCGGACGATTCTAAATCGCAAACCGGATACGTGTTTACATTAAACGGTGGAGCTGTCAGTTGGTGCAGTTCTAAACAAAGCGTCGTGGCAAGATCTACATGTGAAGCGGAGTACATAGCTGCTTCAGAAGCAGCAAACGAAGGAGTCTGGATGAAGGAGTTCATATCCGATCTCGGTGTCATACCTAGTGCATCGGGTCCAATGAAAATCTTTTGTGACAATACTGGTGCAATTGCCTTGGCAAAGGAATCCAGATTTCACAAAAGAACCAAGCACATCAAGAGACGCTTCAATTCCATCCGGGATCTAGTCCAGGTGGGAGACATAGAGATTTGCAAGATACATACGGATCTGAATGTGGCAGACCCGTTGACTAAGCCTCTCTCACGAGCAAAACATGATCAGCACCAAGGCTCCATGGGTGTTAGAATCATTACTGTGTAATCTAGATTATTGACACTAGTGCAAGTGGGAGACTGAAGGAAATATGCCCTAGAGGCAATAATAAAGTTATTATTTATTTCCTTATTTCATGATAAATGTTTATTATTCATGCTAGAATTGTATTAACCGGAAACATAATACATGTGTGAATACATAGACAAACAGAGTGTCACTAGTATGCCTCTACTTGACTAGCTCGTTAATCAAAGATGGTTACGTTTCCTAACCATGGACAAAGAGTTGTTATTTGATTAACGGGATCACATCATTAATTGAATGATCTGATTGACATGACCCATTCCACTAGCTTAGCACCCGATCGTTTAGTATGTTGCTATTGCTTTCTTCATGACTTATACATGTTCCTATGACTATGAGATTATGTAACTCCCGTGTGCGGGAGGAACACTTTGTGTGCTACCAAACGTCACAACGTAACTGGGTGATTATAAAGGTGCTCTACAGGTGTCTCCAAAGGTACATGTTGGGTTGACGTATTTCGAGATTAGGATTTGTCACTCCGATCGTCGGAGAGGTATCTCTGGGCCTTCTCGGTAATGCACATCACTTAAGCCTTGCAAGCATTGCAACTAATGAGTTAGTTGCGGGATGATGTATTACGGAACGAGTAAAGAGACTTGCCGGTAACGAGATTGAACTAGGTATTGGATACCGACGATCGAATCTCGGGCAAGTAACATGCCGATGACAAAGGGAATGACGTATGTTGTTATGCGGTCTGACCGATAAAGATCTTCGTAGAATATGTAGGAGCCAATATGGGCATCCAGGTCCCGCTATTGGTTATTGACCGGAAACGTGTCTCGGTCATGTTTACATTGTTCTCGAATAGTAGGGTCCGCACGCTTAAAGTTACGATGACAGTTTCATTATAAGTTTATGTATTTTGATGTACCGAAGGTTGTTCGGAGTCCCGGATGTGATCATGGACATGACGAGGAGTCTCGAAATGGTCGAGACATAAAGATCGATATATTGGACGACTATATTCGGACACCGGAATTGTTCCGGGTGATTTCGGATAAAACCGGAGTGCCGGAGGGGTTACCGGAACCCCCCGGGGAAGTAATGGGCCTTAGTGGGCCTGAGGGGAGAGAGAGGGCAGCACCCCAGGAGGTGGCGCGCCCCCCCTCATGGGGAGTCCGAATTGGACTAGGAGGGGGGGCGCGGCCCCCCTTTCCCTCTCCCTCTCCCTCTCTTTCCTTCCCCCTCTCTATTCCTAGTTGGACTAGGAAAGGGGAGTCCTACTCCCACTAGGAGGAGGACTCCCCCCCTCTCCTTGGCGCGCCCCAAGGGCCGGCCGGCCTCCCCCTTGCTCCTTTATATACGGGGGCAGGGGGGCACCCTAGAAGACACAAGTTGATCTTCGTGATCATTCCTTAGCCGTGTGCGGTGCCCCCCTCCACGATATTACACCTCAATCATATTGTAGCGGTGCTTAGGCGAAGCCCTGCGACGGTTAAACATCAAAATCGTCACCACGCCGTCATGCTAACAAAAACTCCTCCCCGAAAACTTTGCTGGATCGGAGCCCGGGGTGCGTCATCGAGCTGTACGTGTGTCAAGAACTCGGAAGTGCCGGAGTAATGGTGCTTGGATCGGTTGGACCGGGAAGACGTACGACTACTTCCTCTATGTTGCGTCAACGCTTCCACTTCGGTCTACGAGGGTACGTAGACAACACTCTCCCCTCTCGTTGCTATGCATCACCATGATCTTGCGTGTGCGTAGGAAAATTCTTGAAATTACTACGTTCCGCAACAGTCCAGGCCACCCCAAACCATAGAAGCGTCGATCTAGCTAGGTCTATGTTTGCGACTAATATATCCATCTGTCATGTTTGTATATTAATTGCCATGTTGTAATATTTGCAGAAACTATGGAGCACGGAGACATCGAAGCAGAACAGTTGTTGGGGGGCATAATCCTCGGCGGAGGTGATGTCTTGTCGTATCTCAACGACACCGATGGTTTGGAAGGAGAGGGTGAAGCAGGCTCCGGTGATCGAACAACGGAGGTGGAAGGACATGATTATGATGGCTCAGATGATGGAATGCCAGTGGAAGAAAGAGATCGTGATGACAGCTCCGGTGAGCGAACCGAGGAAGGAGCTGTTGCAAAGTCCGGTGAGGTATATATATTAATTAAGCCTGTGCTGACTAGCTAATTGATGCATTAATTGTTTTTGTATGTACACATATTAACTCTCTTCTTTCTTCTTTTCTAGCCCTCCGGATCGAGCCAAACTTCGGTAACGAGACGAGGCCCGAAGAAAAGGTTGCGCCAGGATGAAAGGTTCACGATCGCAGCAATGAAGGATGATGGCGAACCAATTGAACCTAGCCGGACCAAGGAAGCATTTTCTGCTCAGTGCGGCGTTCTTGTTAGGGACATGATCCCAATCAGCATCCACCAATGGAATCAGCCTAAGAGCAAAGACCCTCAAGTGTCTTTTGTCAATGATAGACAGAAAGATGATCTTTGGACCGCACTGAAGGCAAATTTCACCCTACCGCTAGAGGAGGATCCGGATAAGCCAGTTATAGAGCCATTGGTCAAGGCTCATGCTCTTAAGAAGATGGCAGATCTATTCAGGAGGTGGAAGAATGAGTTGAAATCAACGTTTATCGACAAAGGGAAGACTCCAGAATTCACCGGCCAATTTGAGAAGATAAGAGATCACTGGACAGCATTTGTGGCCCACAAGACATTGGAGAAGAGTAAGAAGATGTCAGCGATAAACAAGATAAATGCTGCAAAGAAGGAGCATCACCATCGCACGGGGTCAGGTGGCTACCTCAAAGCCCGGCCGTTGTGGGACAAGGCTGAGAAGGACCTGCTTGATAAAGGGGTCGAACCAGAGACATTGAACTGGCCAGACCGTTCAAGGACTTGGTTCTTCGGGGTTGGGGAAACCTTGGACCCTGAAACTGGGAAGTGCGTTTGGATGGACAAGCAACTTGAAATACCGGTCAAGAAGCTTCATAAGTATATCGCCGCAGCGCAGCAAGGGAAGTTCATTCTTGACAGAGAGAATGACGAGCTCACAGAGGCCCTCGGCAATCCTGAGCACCCAGGACGAACACGAGGCACGGCAGGCTCTGTTGCATGGAAGGTTGGGTTTCCCGGCGCAGGCGGTTACAAAACCCGGGAGAGGAGGAGGAAATTGGAGCAGACCGAACTGCAGAAGCTGAATGCAATGGTACGAGCACTAGAGGAACAAGCAGTTCACAGCCAGCGACCTGCCGGAGCTACCCAGAAGCTACCCCGCCATCTCAGCAGTGAAGCAGCGTGGCTTCCACCGAGCTCCTTCAGCATCCTGACTTCACGGCTCCTAGCTACCCTGTGGATGCTATCACAGAGGCTCAAGATTGCCACCTTATGACGCAATGGCAGCACCTCAAAGTCAAGGCGGCTGTCGGCTCTGTTGCACCTCGTCAACCCGACGCAACTTTTCACTGCCTTCCGATTCCACAAGGCTATGTTGTTGTGATGGTGGATGAAGTAACAGAGAGATTTGAGGAGCTCGAGCTTGACCACCCTACCGGTGAAGGGGACACTCAGCTGGGTCTTGCTCTGAAGACACCATGTCTATGGCGGAAGGAGCTCATCACCCTTCCGAACTGGACGCCTTCGCCTCCTCCTCTTCCTCCGGCCAGTCAGGGCACTCCGCCTCCTCCTCCGGCGAGTGATCAGTGCACTCCGCCTCCTTCTCCGGCTACTCCGCCTCCTCCCCCTCCTCCTCCTCCGGCGCGTCCGAGCAGCCCGCCTCCTCCTCCGCCTCGTCAGCAACGGCGAAAGAGAGCCGCCGCCGCTCCGGCTGCTCCGGCGCATCGTAGCAATCTAGCTCTTTCTCCGCCTCGTAAGCACCAAAAGAAGACAGCTGCCGCCGCTCCGGCTGCTCCAGTGTCTAGTAGTACAACCAGAGGCGGGAGCGAATACATATTCGGTCCATCTCTCAAGCCTCTAGAGAAGTTACCATACAAGAGGACCATGGAGGAAAACGCGGAGATCTGTCAAGCCTATGTGAAGGACTTCTTTGAAACACGAAGAGCTATGAAACATCCACCTCCGGAGGAGAAGATAGATCCCATGAAAGTTCAGCGCACTATCGATGCCTTGAAGCGACCACCACCGTCTCCGTCGCAAACCAACTATGAGCGCATTATTGGAAGGTCATATCAGGAAGCGGAGCGGTCGGGAAATACTTGTAGTGATCGAAGGTTAGCAGAACGAAGAAGTGGGAAAAAAATTCCCAGCTCGGAAAACAAGCGAACCAATCGTGCCCCCCGCTCAAGGTGTCTAGCGATATCATTGCTAATCATCCGGGGATGGTGCCCGGTACCAATCCTGCAGATTACCTGCCCGGGATGCACATTTTGATACAATGGAGGTGGACGAATTCAAATACCGGCACGAGAAGCCTCTCGTCAAACCTGGTCATTCTCCTCTAAAAACGATGATGCAAAGATTCCATGAGTGGTACATGAAAACCCTGCAGCGAGTCTGGGAAGGATATTTTGACGCTGAGAGTTAAAGAGGAGCACGACCTCGTTGGAATTGATCTGTTGTCTGTTCCATTTGCGCAGTTCTTTCAGTTTTTCCATCAAAAGGCCCTCGATAAAATAATCGTCATTTGCTACTGTCTGTAAGTACTACTTTTGTAATTAAGTCTCTCTATACAGCTCAGCTCTTTCATTGCATGTATATATATTTATCCTCACTATATTATGCAGATTGAAGATCGTCGAATGCAGAAAAGCAGAAATCTATGATATTGGGTTCATTAACACAAATCTCATAGATGAATGGACAGTCAAATATGATGCCAAAGAAACCGAGGCCAACTTGCTATGATCGTTGCTTCAAAATCAAAACAAAGATAAAATAGTCTTTCCTTACAACTTCAAGTGAGTGTTACCGTCTTGTGCATATTCGGTTTCCCTTATTACTCGAGGTTATAGTAATGTAATTGATGAGTTATGCATGAGTGCGCAACTTCCACTTTATTCTCCTAGAGATTAAGCTTGAGCAGGGACTAACCGTCTTAGACTCGAGACGAAAAGATGTCGAGGAGTATGCGGCCATGACTAAAATGCTGGAGAAGTAAGTTCAATCGATCATTATCGCACCATATCGGCAACTTTGTTCATTTCCTGATATCAAGTAATTGTTTTCTTTGTCTGGCAGGGTTTGGAAAGAGTTCACCGCACAAGCTCCGGAACTGCCGGGGGAGCTGTGATTTACACACCCGAAAGTAAGTACTACTAGCTAGTTCCGCGCATCTCCCATTGATTCTAGCTAGTTTCATCAATACCATTTATAATGCTTGATTATCAGCTTGATTGACCTCTATTTCTCGTAAAGTGCTTGTGGCAGGAACCCGGGAATGATTACTGTGGGTACTACGTTTGTGAGTTCATCTACAACGCGACGGCCAAGAATAAGCGGGGCTACTCTAGAAAACAATATGAAGTGCGTAAGAAATAATATTCACAATTTTATTTTATTACCATCATTTGTGTAGAGTTTCATTCATATATATATATGTATTGACCCCTTCTTCAAATTAGATGTGGCAGATGCGGAATGAACTCCTACCACAAGATCGCATATGAGCAATTCAAGAGGAATTGGCGGGATTCTTTCTTGACCACGTCATCAATAAAGCCGGAGAATACCATGTGGAACTTGAGTTCAGATGTTAGGGGATTGTAAGAGATCTTATATTGTATTTCAAAAACTTGTTGTTCGACCAATCTCTCGGAGAAGGAGAGGTCGATCACTTCTCTCTGTATATGTTCATGACGATCTTCTGTACTTAACGGCTTCCTTCATTTGCTTACTAGCTAGCGTGTCGTGTCCTCTCTATATGTATAGTACGTAGCGTCGACCAAGCACAGAGATAAGAGAGGACACTTCTCTCTATTAGCTAGCTAACACAATATAGGAAACCCCTAAATTAACCCTACAAAAACCACAAAATCCCCAACCCCCCCCCCCCCCCATCAAAATCCCCAGCCCCTGAACTGCTGACGCGTGGATGCTTTTTAGTCCCGGTTGGTGCTACCAGCCGAGACAAAAGGCCCTCCTGCCTCGGAAAGCCGCAATGGCCACGTGGAGCCCCATCTGTCCCGGTTCGTAGGTGAACCGGGACAAATGGGCCTCTGGAACCAGGACAAATGGGCCTTATTCTACTAGTGCATGATCGTAGGAATTTTATGAAATTGCATGCTACGTTTCCCAACACTTTCTTATTCATATTCGTAGACTTGTTGACCGTAGATTGTAGGAAATTTCTTTACAAGGATTAATGAAAAGAGCTAATGTTTTGGCGAAACGTTGATTTATTTCTGTTTTACCAAATTTCTAGCACTTAATATGTCCATTTTAAAGCATAGTTCATGCTCAATGTAGTGTTTTTGATATTATTAGTTACACTCTTTGCTTGTATAGTATCGAAACTTTCTTATTCATATTCGTAGATCGTAGACCGTAGATTATAGGGACTTCCTTTAGAGATTAATAAGATCTAATGTTTTGGCGAAACGTTGATTTATTTCTGTTTCGCCAAATTTCTAGCATTTAATATGTCCATTTGAAAAAATAATTCATGCCCAAATTCAAGGTAGTACTGTTAGAGACCACATTAATATGTCCATTTTAATGTAGTGCTGTTGAGAGTACCCAAATTTCACCAAACTGAGTCATGTAGCTATTTAATTTTTTGTATAGGTAATACTTAATTAGTCTGCTGATATTGTTAGCTGCATTCTTTGTTCTGGGGGACAATTCTCACTCAAAATCCACATACTGAAATTAGAGTTGTTTTGAGAGAAGGATACCGATTATTGTCGTAGGGGTTGTCTTTTCTCTTCTCCTCCTTTGAGAACTTGGTAAAGCAGGAGGAGAAGCTAAAGGACGACCTTCACCATCAGTCGAAATAACATTGAGTGTACATCATATATATACAACCACTTGGGAGATGAACCGACTGTTGTCATAGAGGGTCGTTCTGGCCTCCTCTTCTTCCTACGATATATTGATATAGGAGGAGGAGAAGGTGAAGAATGACCACCACTGACAGTCGAAGTACCAGCCGAAGAAAGACATTGTGGGTTTCCGTACGAAGTTTTAATTACCTTCTTACATTGTTGCTTTTTTCGTATAAATGTGGTTTATCTAACTGTCAACTTTTGCGATTTAGACGGAGGAGCCGACAGGCCTCGTTACGACTCCTATAGCTGTGGACGCCATCTCGGGGCTGATTGGATACTCGATGGTCGCACTCACCCATGTGGAGAGGACCCTAGTAGACACCCAGAAGGCTCTACCATACGCCAGGAGCGCTGAAGGATCTCCTGATCTTGCGAGGGCAGCCAGAAGCCGCAAAGCTACTACAGAGAGTGTGCAAGGAGCCGTCGAGGCCGTCGAGAAAGTTTTTGAAACTGCCAAGTCCACCCTAGCCGAGGTGAAGAAGATGATTGGAGACGAAGTTAAGTTTAATTGCAAGTAGCTATGATGGAGCTGATTTTTTTTTGTCAACTATTTTTGCAGTGCCATAATGTGGTCTCTATGATCGATACTCTCATATTAGTTTCTATGAAAATTTTTACCGGCTTTGCTATATGCAGGTGGGCAACTTGTTATTAGCTTGTTTATTTATCTATGATAAAATGTGGTACTAAACTGTGATACATTGTAATGCATGTGATAGAATATGTAAATTCTCGTTGGTTATATGGTCCCAATTCCAGCATCCAGCTACGGCGGGCGAAGGAATGTGGATCGCCACAACTACATCATCTAGCTGCGGCGGGCGGGAGGATATGCCTGCCACTAGAGGTGCTCTACCAGTGGCGGGCGTGCGCCCCCAATAATGGTGTACTAGCGGTGGTGGGAGGTTAGTGGCGGGCGGCCCTGGGAGGCTTGTCCGCCACTGATGGCCTTTTTGCGCCCGCCACTACTAGGCATTCCTGCAGTAGTGTGGGACAACTGATCACTTCCTCTAAAAGTGAATAGGCAGATAGTTTGATAGAAATTTGTGGAAAAACAGACAAATACCCATGGCAGTATTTTTTTAGGATTGTAAAATGATAAAAAAATCATTTTTAAGTTTCTTTTGCGTAGAATTTTCGAGAGGTTTATTCAACAAAGGCATTCACCTAGCAGTCAGCCAAATGTATTTCTATGTTGATGTATGAGAGCTGATTACAAAATAGAATATGGGAGATGATTAGATGATTACAAAATAGAATACGGAACATATATATTACTTCTATGTCTTTCCTTTTCTACCCTCGACCTCACATGTTACAATATATTTGCTGTAATATATTCAAAAAAGTAATACTACCAAGTTAGTCTCCGAGACTAGTCAACATATATGATTTTCAAGTCTTTTAGATAGTTAAAATATAACGATAGTAGAAATAATGAATAATATATTTAATTCAGCCACAAAGGTAGCAACAGACATATTTATTCCCGGCCATTCCCACTAACTAAAGACACCAATGAGAAGCACTACGATGAGGAGCGTAGGTACAGACAAATTACGCATGCATTGCATCAAAGTACACTTTGAGGTAAAGAGGTAGAGAAAAAGAAAACACTCCATGGGAAGTCTACCATAGAGATGGAGATTCTGATAGATTTAATATAGTTTATGGAGATGTGGAGATTTTCCTTGTCCTGTTTACCATAGAAACAAAGTGTTGCGAGTTCACGGTTAAAGCAGTGCAATCTTCCTCAATCTCCATGTACCTTCACAAGATACCTCCGCAGTTCACGGTTAAGCAGATAGAGATTATATTGTTTATCGACAGCTGCCACGCAACTCTCACCGCAAATTGTTGAACTTAGCTCCGGCTTCTCCGCCTAACTCGCAGATCCAAGCAGCTGACATTGTAGTAGTTTAATCTGGCATGCAGAACTTGCTACGGCATCGATCTAAACTGCTTGCCAGAATGCCAATCGTAGGCAGGTAGTGTTACTATCGATTGAATAATCAGCTCACAAGTCTTTCACGCCTTGCATGTCGGCTCATCAGTCGTGGCAGCTAGAGGTGCATGGGTTTACTTCAACTTTGCATTGAGTCGAAATGCGGCCATTGTTCTGTAACTCTGTAACTGCATTCTCTCTGTCTGATTAATCAATGAAATGCGGCCCTAGGGCCATAGTAAAAAAAACTACATTTTCACAACTTCTTAGATTGCGACGCTTTGGTACCAAAGCAGTGCAAGTTTCCTCAATCTCCATGAAACTTCACAAGATGCCTCCATAGTTTACGGTTACGTAGAGAGAAATTGCTTTGACTTTGGGGAATTACAAACTGTAGTGCCCCACAAGCCGCCCTCTGACTTAATGGTTAAACTTAGCTCCCGTTTTCTCCGCCAAGCTCGTCGATCCAAAGCAGCTGACACTGTATTAGTTTAAGTTGGTAAGCAGATCAGAGTTTGGCACCGTGTCGATATGCACAATGTGTCAGACTGCCAATTCAAGATAGACAATGTTACATTAGATGGACTAATCAACTTTTGGATCATTCACGCCTGGTCAGCTCATTGATCGTAACAGCTGGAGGTGCATTTATTTTACTTCACTTCGCATTGAATCGAAAAACACAGCGTGTTCACGTTGAATGGACTAGTGAATTCCTAGGTCTTTTACACGAAACCTAACAACACAACATTTTCATAATTTTATTTCTTTGCATTCAATTAAATGAAAATCAAGCACCAATCCAATGAGTCATGGAGGATATGAAAGAAGGGAGCATGAGAGCGGCCGGCAAGCTCAACAGCAACCAGCCACTTCTTAGGGCTAACAGATGCATGGGCTACTCCTTGTGTCGGCAGCTAATGGTGGCAGTGGACGACATCTAAAAAGCAGGAGGAGCGAAAGGTAAGTTATGTCAGGTGTGAACGTCTATATTACACTCGGTGTTTAGAAAAACTTTTTTTTTAGTTTGAACAATCTTCGACAAGAACTTAAAACATGAAACGAAATGGCTGAAAGTAACATTTGTGTTGACATCAGTTTTAGGCATGACAGAATAAATATTTAAGATGATCTCAAATAAGAAAGTGTCCAATATGAATAATCTCTGTATGGTTAAAATGGACAACTTTGATGTTTGTGTCATAGCCATCCGATCTCATCTAAGAGGCCAATCATGTGCTGGGAGTGCTGAGATTTTCAATTCGGAGTACTGATCGGTTGATTACGCACCCGAGACAACCTCGGCTGAAAAAATGTTCTACATGGAAGTCTTTGTCTCGTCAAGGCGATCGATTTTTTTATTTGAGTTGTTTCAATTGAAGATCGTATGCAAACGTTATAGCCCATATGCTGCAATGTTGTAGGAAAGATTCGGATTATCGGACTGTCCGGTCTGGTCAGAAAACACTTTCAAACCTTCTATTGTGACCAGACGGTGTGGTCTAGTTGAGCAGATAATCTGGTCCAAGACCAAATCATGCATCTCCATGGGTCTGATGATTGAAGGGGTGATTAAGTCATCAAGATGACGTCCAATTGAAAAAGTTTCAATATGAAACTTGTTCATCTCGTCGAAGCGGGGAAACCAACGGAATGCACTAACCTACTTTAAAGCAGTGCAAGCTTCCTCAATCTCCATGTACCTTCACAAGATGCCTCCGCAGTTCACGGTTAAGCAGACAAAGATTATATTGTTTATCGACAGCTGCCGCGCCACTCCCTCTGCAAATTGTCAAACTTAGCTCCCGCTTCTCCGCCTAACTCACCGATCCAAGCAGCTGACATTGTAGTAGTTTAGCTTGGCACGCAGAGCTTGCTACGGCATCGATCTGAACTGCTTGTCAGACTGCCAATTGTAGACAGATAGTGTTACAATAGATAGACTAATTAGCTCACGCGTCTTTCATGCCTTGCATGTCGGCTCATCAATCCTGGCAGCTAGTGGTTCATGGGTTTACTTCAACTTTGCATTCAGTCGAAACACAGTGTATTAACGTTGAATGGACTAGCGAACTCATAAGTCTTTCACACTACACCTACCAAAACTACATTTTCACAACTTTTTGGATTGTGATGCTCTGGTACCTTGCCACCTGCTATCGGAGTTGTTAAACTTAGCTCCCGTTTCCCCCCTTAGCTTATCGATCCATGCGACGTCCAAAAAAAGTTGGTGGATTCAAGCATTGTATTAGTTTAGCGCTGGCCAATTCAAGGCAGACAGTGTTACATTAGTTCGACTAATCAACTCACGAATCTTTCATGCATAGCTTGTCAGCTCATCAATCCAAGCAGCTAGTGGTGCACTAGTTTAATTTCACTTTGCATTGACTCGAAATACGCAATGTTAGTGTTGAACTTTTAGAAAGTTCAAATCTCGCAATGTTCTGGAGTTTTGAAAGTAGCGATGCAATGATGCATGCATATGCTTGCGTGATATATTTTGGCAAAAGAATCAAGGTAGGGCGGTCGCCCCACCATGCTCTACGAGGTCCTCGTTAACATGTTGGTGTTAGCCTACGTCAAGGTGCACTAACCTACTTCAAAGCAGTGCAAGTTTCCTCAATCTCAATGAAACCTCACAAGATGCCTCTGTAGTTCATGGTTACGTAGAGAGAAATTGCATTGATTCTGCGGAAATACAAACTGTAGTGCCCCACAAGCCACCCTCTGACTTAATGGTTAAACTTAGCTCCTGTTTTCTCTGCTTAGCTCGTCGATCCAAAGCAGCTGACACTGTATTTGTTTAAGTTGGTAAGCAGAGCTTGGCACCGTATCGATATGCACAATGTGTCAGACTGCCAATTCAAGATAGACAATGTTACATTGGATGGACTAATCAACTCGTGTATCTTTCATGCCTCGTCAGCTCATTGATCCAAACAATCAGCTGGCGGTACATTTAGTTTACTCCACTTTGCATTGAAGGGAAACACAGTATGTCTTGAATGGACAAATGAACTCATAAGTCTTTCACACTACATGTACACCCCTACTACTCCATTAGGGCAAGGTGGGGCAAAAAGAATTATATTATATTTGGTGTTTTGTAATATTTTTTAATTTGAACAATCTTTTTAAACAACGTAAAACCTGAAACTAACGCTTGAAAGTAACAAATGGTAAGTTCGTAACCAACCACACACGGGACAAAGTCGACCCAAGAAGATCAAGAAAATGCAGTCAAAGCCCTTGTGACTTTAGCGGGCCTAGTCTAAGAGGCAACCCTTAGGAGGGGTGAAAAACAGCATGAATGGTCTTGTCACGGCCTTTGTTACAGCATCTACAACCCTTAGGAGGGGTGAAAAACAGCATGAATGGTCTTGCCCCCCTAAACGTCTGGGCGGAACTCGATGGGAACAAAATTCATGGGATGCAAAAAACGTAAATTCAGAGGGAAAATGGTGGCCTTTTGTAGGATCAAGAGTCCAGTGAGATCTTCTCCAGTCTAATCCCAGTGCTTCGAAAGAAACACAACATAATTTAATCGAGCGCATAGGGCCACAGGCATAGCGTTTGAGGACGTAATTTGTAAAGATAAGGCAGACAGGCACGACAAAAGAGGCACGAGCACATGATGCATAGCTGCGACCTGCGATGCATGCGAGGAGACGAAGAAGAGTGAGACACAACAAAGCCACCATTTCGCTTAGTCTTCTCTTGCCGGAACTCTAGCCACCGTCACTCATCTGCGGATTAGCCAGCGGACATGTATGACCCTGGCGGCAGCTCCTCGTCCCGGCCGGGCGGCAAGGAGGAGCTGCAGCCCGAGGTTATTCTCTACACGGCGTCGGCGTCGCGCCGCAGAGCGCGCACCTCCGCTGACCGCTACGCCTTGTGCGCCCTGCTGCGCGGCTACGGCCTGACCGTGGACGTGCGCGACGTGTCCAGGAGCAAAGCGCACCGCAGCGAGCTCAAGTCGTTGCTTGCGGCTCGGGGCTGCGCCTTCTCCCTCCCGCAGCTCCTCGTGGGAGGCTGGCTCGTTGGCGGCCCTGACGATGTTAGGCAGCTTCACCAGGCCGGCGAGCTGCGGCCTCTCCTCGACGGCGCCTCAAGGCCGAGCCCTGCCTTCGTCTGCCAAGCGTGTAAGAGGGTCGGCTCCGAGCCGTGCCCAAAGTGCAGCGAGTCCCGCAACAAGATGCTGGATCATGGCATTGTTGAGGAGGAGGAGGACAGGGTCGTCCTTTTTTATCCAACCCAAGGTGACACTTTGTTTCTCTCCTTCATATCCCTGTACTACAAAAAGAAAAGAAAAACGCAGAGACTGAACTTTTACTACATTCAATGATGCACCCAACCCTCGATTATGTTAGCCTATACCCTGCTGCTGTTATTTTCTTCAGTTAGCAAAATAAACGGCCAGGACATGTCCCTGTACATGACTTGGTTGAGCTGATTTCTTCTGTTAGTTAGTTAGCTGAATAGGCGCAGCATTGATCTGATCATGGTATGGTATGACGCGGTTATTTTAGCTGATTTCCCATGTTAGTTTTTTTAGCAACATTTCTCACGTTAGTTAGTTAGCTGAATAGGTGCAGCCATGATCTGGTCATGGGATGGCATGCCATGGTGATCGCGGCAAGTGCGCACACCTAGCTCACGTCGAGCATCGTGGAATTGCACGACAGGTAGGCTCAGCTCGGCTTAGGCAGGAAACTTCCTTCTGTAACGACAGTGCAAATGAAGCTTCATACATCGCGTGTCCTACTAGTAGGTCGCCACCTGAATCAGTTGAATAAATCTGGGTTGCTTGCTGTCTTGGTGCATGCTGTCCATTTCTTGCAAACAATAATAGTTCATGTAGATAATGTACTGGGGCTCTAGTGCCGGGAAGAAATCTGTGGCAGCCATCAAACCCGTCGTGGTATCATCATCTCTGCTACAGTGGTGGGCATGGGCCATCCGCATCGTCATAGCCACCGTCCCTGGGCCAAGGTTTTAGTGGGGTTTGAAAGAAAATCATTTTGGTTTTGGTCGTTCTAACAAAATATAGTTGTATAAAAAGTTGGAAATCTAAAGTATTTCAGTTACCATCTACTCCTACATACTAGTGGTAAAGAACATACGATGCCTTAGCGAAGTTGCGGGGTTGACTCTAGAATGTACCTATATTTTTCATGTACTTCTTTTGAATTTAAATTTATGGTTTATCAATTCATCCAAAATGAACAACAAAATATTTTGAAATTCATGAACTTAGTCATAAAAATAATAAATGAAATCCAAAACATTGGCCACAGCAGAAGCCTCCACCTCCCGCATCGATCTCTCCTCAACACAGTTCTCAGTGCTAATGTGTGTGAATTACATCAAACGGGTGACTGCTGCCACCAAAAAATCTGGTGACTGTGTGTGTGATTTTGCAAGTGCACGGGCAGTTGACCATAGTGGAGATGTGTGTCGTCGAGTACACCAACGGCATCATGGCTATTTTTAGAGGCATACCACTAGCGACGCTCACAATACCTTTGTGTCTAATTATCTATTTTGCACCAATACCCATAAAAAAATAGGACCTCCAGGCCGACAGCGCTAGAGGCTCCTTCTCTTTATCTCTTCTTCTCACCATTGTCGATGCGCTATCGGGCATAACCTCCATGGTGGGTGGCGGCGGGGCTTGCCTCTGACGAGGGGCGTGGAAGGCCCTATCTTCGTGGGGGGCAGGCAAGGCAGTGATGAAGAGGGCAGTGGCCCTCGGTGAGCTTCTGACTACTGCACCGTAGCAACAAATGGTAGCTCACCCTACTCCATTGTCTTCTATTCCTCCAGCAGCAACATCAGCCGACGTTTTTGTGCAGGCATCTGGGCTTCTTCAACCATCTTTTCCCGTGGTAGTGTCTGTGGACACATGGCAACATGGTGTCAGCTTTGGTAGCCGATGTCTGACGCATCCACGACATCCATCAACGACGATTGTAAGTGGAGCTACTCAGTTGACGGTTTCATGTCAATCTCGCGGGTGGAGCATGTGCAGATCGGCTAGGGCTTCATGTATACAAGTGTGCCGTCTGTGATGCATGTCCTACATATAGCACTCCCAACCTCCAAGTGGCGTGGTGCAATGGCGCCATTGGCCCCCGCATCCAGCTAGGCTAGATTGACAAATACAGTAGGAAACTCCCAGATGGTGATGAGGCAGTGGCTAGAAGCGACGAGGAGGCAGCCCTGAACATGCTTCCGGCGTTTTCTCCTGCATTTAATTTGTTGAGCATCAGTGCTTAGCTTTGCTTGCCATCACTGAATAATCAATCATATATGGTTGTGCACATCAACAGGTCTAGAGGGCACGGATTGATCTACATTTAAAAAAATAACAAACCAATAATAACAAAATGCCTAGGAGACGACCCAACCAGCCGCGCACCACCCGCCTTCCACATGTACAAATGGCTTGGATAAAACATTTAGCAGATTTATAGTGGTGGCTTGTGTTTTAAATACTCTATCCGTTCATAAATATAAAAGATAATTTTAACATAGACTACACACAGACTCAAATGAGTCAACAAACACACTAAATCATGTCTACGTATATCCGATTTAGAAGAAAGTTACAACATCTTATATTGGTGAACGGAGGGAGTAGATATGCATAGCCACCTTAAGAAGGTGGTGACATGAAAACTAAAGTAGCTCTATTGACCCAAAACAGAGGCCACACAAGGAAAAAGAAAGTCCAATAGTAATAACATATTAAGAGAAACAACTTCTATGATTTTGAATTACATTTGAATTTCTAGCTTTGTTGTTGTAATTTGAATGAATGTAGTGTATAAACGCTTGTAATTACGCTCCCTCATAGTATATGTAATGGTTGTAACTCCCGCTATGATTGAACATATTGTCTCACAAGCGAAGAGTGCACTTCAAAATTGTGCCCATGAACACAGGAAACACTCGAGAACAAATGATCTGTATTGATTATATAATAGGGAAAAATTAGCCCGTTATAAACATTTTACATAGATTTGTCGCTTGTCGACATTGCATTCAACTAACTAGATGATATAGATTTGTTTGAAAAGGAGGATTACACTGGCCTCTGCTTACCAGGTGATATAGATACACTAGTTGTTGTGGGAGGTGCATGTGCCATACTTGTCGGTGGGGGTGGATGCCTTGGTCTCATGGAAGGCAGCACATGTATCGGCCTCCCATTCTGAATGACTGGAACGAACTATCAAGCCATCCATGCGACCAACTCGTCCACTATGCTTGCGCATTCACCCACCTTGTTGATGGCGCACTCCATCGCCAACCACCCTGTGTTCTCTTCCAAGACTGGGTCGGGCGGACCTCGTGGCGGGGATCCCAGTCTTGCCTAACAGTGAGGCCGCAGGGCTGGGGCGGTTGTGGCACGTATTAGGAAGTGTCGTCGGGTAGCTTCCGCATGGTCAGGCATACAATGTCATCTGCTTGTATAATACGCACGTTCAACTGTGCAAAATCGTGTGAACTTTGTTCGGCACAGTTCTGACAATATCTTTTCTGTGCGAAATGTAAAACATAGTGCACAGTTGAGCTCATATAATCATGTTCAATTTATCTCACACATGGTTTATTTATCAAACGTTGTGAGGTGCCCACCAACATCACACAGATTCATCCATTTAACCTGTCGGTAAGACATTGCACACAATTGTTTACTAGTGACCGTGGGCGATGTGCAAATGATTTTTATAATGTGTGTCTCGCCATGCATTGTTCATCACTAGCATGTGCGATTGGGTTTGGGGGGGGGGGGGGGGGGGGGGGGGGGGGGGGGGGGGGGGGGGGGGGGGCTTAACAACACAATTTTGCACTAGTGCAAGCATAGGTTAGCAAAACGATAATAACACTAGAT
This sequence comes from Triticum urartu, assembly GCF_003073215.2. NCBI lineage: Eukaryota > Viridiplantae > Streptophyta > Magnoliopsida > Poales > Poaceae > Triticum > Triticum urartu. The sequence goes on along the minus strand of NC_053028.1, from coordinate 1,602,101 downwards.
GAGACCCGACTGGACATCACAATTTGCGCAAGCTAATTAGGTAATCACAAATTTTGTTGCCCTTATATTATAGAGTAATTGTTGTTTCCGAAAAGGGGAGTACCCCAGCCTCTGCATCAGAAGATGCACACCACCAATTTTATTAAACATGAAAACAAGTTCAAGTCATCGAGTACCAAACAAAACTAAAAATAAAAATAAATCACGACCACAACGGGTCGGAGACAAGATTACATACCTCATCCACATGTTCTACGAGTGGATCGTCAGGCAAAATGGTTGAATAAACACAGTTGAGCTTCTGTATTTTATGAACTTTTCTCTTTGCCTGTGTTCTTTGTGTGTGTGTGTGTGTGTGTGTGTGTGTTGGTTGGTTGTGGGTGTCCTAGCCATGCAGACAACATGTGTGTGCTTATTGTGCTTGTGTCTTCGATGCTTCATTTTGAGTCAATAAAGTCTACTCTTTCTCAAAAAAAATCTATAAGCAACTTGTTTGTTCTGCAATTTAAATGTGTTGGTGGATATGATGAGTGAAGTGTAAAGTACAAAATCCATATAATTTGGCTTTTCTGAATGTCAGATATGTGAATAAAAATAGATGTGAGTGTGACATGTACTGGTAGTTATGTATTACATGCAACATCTGCTGGGTAAATTAAATCGTTCTTTCTCGTCTATGTTTTTTTAGATATTTCAATAGGAGGTAGAGCCAGAGAGATGAATGCCAGTACCAGTGTTTCTCTGGGTGCCATGAGACCCCTACTTAAGAAGCTTGACATGATGCTAGGTCCTCATGGATGCAAGCTGACCAAGGGGGTCAATGATAGGTCGCAGCTCCTCAGAGATGATCTTGAAGAAATAGGCGCATACCTTGAAGATTTGTTAGAGGTGGAAGACCCTCCCCTAGCGGCCAACTGCTGGACGAAAGAGGCGCGGGAGTTATCTTATGACATCCAAGATTGTATTGACAACTTTGTGCCCCCTGAGTCTCTTGGCTACAAATCTGGCCACAAGATGACTCGTGTTAAGATTCCCAAGAGGCTCAAGTGGCAGAAACAGATTGAATATGCAGCTCCTGATGTGTCAGGACATTTTATCTCCAAAACCATTCGTGTTGATGTCATTCGTGCTCCCAGGAAGCTCAAGTGGTACCAACAGATAGTTGAAAAGGTATCAGAATTCAAGATCTATGCCCGGGAGGTGATCCGACGGTACGAGAGGTACCAACTCCATTGTTGTAGCACCCCGGCGGCACGTAGATTTTCAGCCATTGGGCCTATGATGCCAATGTCGCCAATGCCTTGTGAGAAAACTTGTTCCGGCCTAGTAATTGATGGTCGGATGAGCAAGTTTATCAACTCTTTGTCTAACGACGCGGATCAGCAGCTCAAGGTGGTGTCTATTCATGGATCTGGATGTCTTGGTAAAACAATGCTTGCAGAAGTGTTGTACAATAAAATTGGGAGGAAATTCCATTGTCGGGCTTTCGTCCGGGTGTCCAAAAAGCCTGATATGAAGAGGCTTTTCCGCGACATGCTATCACAACTCCAGCGGAAGCAGCCCGGAGGAAGCCAAGACGTTTCCGATGAACTTCGTGTTACTGCTGAAAATATCAGGAATTATCTACATGGCAAGAGGTACTTATTTTCCACAAGCAAACCGTATGTACTACTTGTGTTGCATAGTTTGTACTTATTTTCCACATGGTCCAGAATCGCATGTACTACATTAAATGCCTACAGGTTGCTCTTTTGTTTTTGACAAAAAAAAAGGCATGATGATATATAGTCAATTTCGGAAAAGATGTTTTTCAGATAAGCTCGATACTATGCTTTAAAGTGAGCTAGAAAATTTGGAGTACATGTCTGTCTAGTGAACGGACATTAGTTTTAATCTTCAAGTCCGCACTAACTTGACGCTGGTAGTAACATTTAACTTCAGGTTAATATCATAAGTCCTGGACATGTATGGACTAAAAATTCATTCTTTTCTAGCGCATCTAAGTGTTGTTACTGTTAGCCTGTTGAATAATGTGACATGTGTGCATTCTTGACATGCAGGTATCTAATTGTTGTAGATGATTTATGGGATACATCAGCATGGGATGTTATTAATCAGGTTTTTCCCAAGGGTATTCAAGGCAGCAGAATAATAACAACTACACAGATTGAAGATGTTGCATTAGCATGTGGCTGCAATCACCCAGAACAAGTTTTTGAGATGAAACCTTTGGATGATGATCACTCAAGGAAGCTATTCTTTGGCAGGATTTTTGGTACTGAAAGTGATTGTCCTGAAGAATTCAAACAAGTTTGAGGCCAAATTATAGAGATATGTGGTGGTTTGCCGCTAGCGACCATCAGCATAGCTAGTATTTTGGCAAACCAGCCTTCCTTATCAATGGATTTATTCACACGCATACATGATTCGTTAATCTCCTGTTTACTGTCAAATTCCAGTCCAGAAACAACGAGACAAGTATTGAAGCTCAGCTATAACAGCCTTCCTCACTACCTCAAGACATGTTTGCTGTATTTTAGTATGTATCCAGAGGGCTCCATACTGTTCAAACATGACCTGGTCAGGCAATGGGTGGCTGAAGGGTTTCTTACTGCAAGTGAAGGGCAGAATATGGAAGAAGTTGCAGGGATGTATTTCGATGAACTTGTTGATAGAAGATTCATCCAACCTGTGTCTATCAACTTCAACAATGATGTGGTGTCCTGCACAGTTCATGCCATTGTGCATGATCTTATTGCACACAAGTCTGCAGAAGAGAATTTCGTTGTGGTAGTAGATCACAATCGAAAGATTTTGGCACTTTCTCATAAGGTCCGTCGACTATCTCTGCAACTTGGTGATGCAAAACATGCCAAGATACCAGCAAACATTAGAAAGTCACAAGTGCGTTCACTTGGAGTTTTTGGATCATCAGAGTGCATGCCTTGTATGGGAGAGTTCAAGCTTGTTCGTGTTCTGAACCTTCAACTGTCTGGCCATCATAATGGAGACGAAGACCTGTCCATAGACCTCTCTAGAGTATCAGAAATGCTCCATCTGAGATATCTGAAGATTGTTTGTGATGTCTGCGTAAAACTTCCAAACCGTATGAGAGGGCTGCAGTGTTTGGAAACACTGGATGTCATGGATACACCAAGAGGCACTTATGTTCCATGGGACATTATATATCTCACACGCTTGTTGCACCTCAGTCTTCCTCCTCACACAAATCTGCTGGATTGGTCTGTTGGTGACGACCTGAGCCTTTGCAAGCCGAACCACCTGCAGGATCTTTGCATTTCTACACCGCCTTCTTTAGATTACGACCATCTGGTGAGAAGCATGGATGCTCTGGATTATTTAATGTATGAACACGACAGCCTGAAAACTGTAAAACTGGTGGTTTACGGATCCTCTGTGAGCTATGGTGACGCTTCAAAACCAAGAGTTGAGTGGATCTTGGATAAACCTATCCACCATCTCCAGAGATTTGAGGTCTCACCGCACAGCCCCGTCATATTTTACAAAATGCATTTGTGGAAGATCCAACTTGGCAACCTATGCATTCTAAAGATTACAGTGCATGGACTGTCAGTAAATGATGTTAATATTCTTAGAGGATTGCCTGCCCTCACTGCTCTGTCGTTGTATGTGGAGACGTCGCCTAATATTAAGATAACCTTTGGCATGGCTGCTGGATTCACAGCTCTCAAGTACTTCAAGCTGAGGTTCATGTCTGGTATAGCTTGGATAAAATTTGAGGCGGACGCAATGCCTAATCTCTGGAAGCTCAGGCTCGTTTTCAACGCCATCCCCCGAATGGACCAACGACTTGATCTTTATTCGGAGCGTGAACATTGGAAACAATATCGACAGGGTAATGCATTGATCAGCATCGGGCATATGACAGGCCTTAGAGAGGTCTCCGCAAAATTTCGGGGTGCAGCTGCTGATCTAGAGTATGTATCAAGGATCGGTGTAGTTAGCAATCATCCGGGCAATCCTGTAATCGGTGTGCAATTAGTGGATTCCGGTTCCCATGGTAATAAAAGGTAAAAGTACTTCCCGCTGAATGGTTGTTGTAACTCCTCATTTAACTTTTCATGCTCCGACGAAGGTATCTAAATGGTTTTTGTGATCTGCAGGATATCATCAGGGTCATCGGAGCGCACTTCCGGCCTGCATGTTCCTGTAATCTGCCGGATATCTGCAGGATATTGCTCTCACATAGGTATACTTTTTTAACAGATACAATTTGCCATCAGGTGATAAATTACCCGTAATATTGAAGGCCAGGGAAATGAAGTGTCAAATTTTGTCAGGAGTGGGAGCTGATGGTGGTGGAGAGGTCTCGTGGAGCAATACCTGCACCGCCTCTCCAGGTTGGAATATGGCGCCATCGCCTCTCTCAACCGTGATTTCAATATGGTGGTTCGCAACGGGGACATCTACCGCCTGCGTCGCAAGAATAGGGTAGCAGAGCACTGGTTCTACCTCTCTTGTGGTAATAATTCCCAGGAGTGGGAGGCTTATTACCCGTCCACTCGGCGCTGGATCCAAGTGCCCAACATGCCACCGGCTCACAGGTACATCTCGGAGTCGCTCGCTGTAGGAACCGAGCTGCTGGTGTTTGGGGAAGGAAGCTTGGCATTGAGATATAGCATCCTTACCAATTCATGGACAGTGCTGGCTGATGTGATGGACATCCAGCGGTACTGGTTTGGGTCAGCAAGTGTGGGTGAGAAGGCATATGTCGTGGGGGGCTATGATTCTATTAGTAATATATTGAGCTGCGGAGAGATGTATGACTCGGAGACACATACTTGGACACCCCTTCCCAGCATGAATAGGGCTAGGTACAGATGCTCCGGTGCATTCATGGACGGAAAGTTCTATGTGATCGGTGGTCTTAGCAGTAGCGACGAGCTATTGACATGCGGTGAGGAGTATGACTTGAACCGGCAGTTGTGGAGGGTCATCGACAACATGTCTCAGGATCTCAACATTACATTTGTGGGTGCTCCTCCGCTCATTGCAGTTGTCAACAATGAGCTTTACGCCGCTGATTACAGTGAGAATGATTTGAAGCAGTATGATAAGCCGGACAACAAGTGGATCACTCTTGGAAAATTGCCAGTACAGTCTAAGGAAAAGGGCTTGGACATGGGTCTCCGAGCATGTGGTGACCGGCTGATTTTTATTGGCCCTCCAAACAATTCTACTGATTCAAAGATGATTGAGCTTCATTCATGGACCCCTGATGAGCATCCGCCTGTGTGGAATTTGTTTGCCACACGGCCATTCACGGGCAAGAAGATTCGGTGCGCCGTGATGGCTTGCTGAGTGGGTCAACTGAATAAAGGTTGGATGCATGCAAGATATGAGTAAGTTACTTACCATGTATTCGCTTTGTATAATTTTTTCTTTATCCAGTTTGCTCCATGATTTGAATGACTCAGAGTTTCTGTTCATATTTCCATGCAGGGCTGGTTGTGCCTCATTCTCAGTCTGAATTTCCAGAGAAAGAGAAAACATGAATGAGTTCCAGAGAAAGTGCCTGCAGAAACATCTGAGTTTTAGTCACTAGCTGTTATTTCGAGTTGCAATTTGTGTTCCAATAATATTTTAACGCTTTGTACGGTGTTCTGATGATCTTCATCTCCATCACCCAACTTTATCTCTACAGTAAAACAGAACTCTCAGTTACTTTACGAACATCGAATTCAGTCTCTAGCTTGCCCTCTTTTTTTCTTCAAGATTTTTCGAACTCTGAATAAAAAACAATTTGGACCCGACGATATTCAGTCAGCTGTTCTGAAAATGTATTTACTCGTAGTTTGGTATAGATTAATTTGCTCTAGGAGTGTAAAATCATGATTTGTCTTTCCAATTGTTTTTTTTTCTTGAGAGTCATTTGAACAACCTTCAACCGAAAATAAGGAAAGGCTGAACATGTTTTTCCTGCTTTTACTGCACTTGCAATACTCGTGTTCCGTGTGACGAGTGATGGCTTCATTCATGGTGGTTGAGCTTCATTCATGGACCCCAGATGGGCAAACGCCTGTGTGGAATTTGTTTGTCACACGACCATTCAGGGGCTCAAAGATTGTGTGCGCCGTGATGGCTTGCTGAGTCCACAGAATAAATCATAAATGCAACCATATATTTTTACATGGGTTCAGACCTTAGTTTGTACAGCAGTCTCTCTCATGCAACCCTTGAGTCTTGATACATGAATACAGCAGTCCTTGTGTTTTATTGGCCAATCCATTTCCACATTTGCATTTGGATCAACAACTCGTGTTTTCCACATGGCTTTTCACTGTCGACGATTCGGCTTTGGCTGCAACAATGTTCAGGTGTTCTCTATTATCAATCGGGTGCGCACCTCACACACTGTTCAGGTTTGTTTGACTGACACCATGTTTGTGTTCATATTTCCGTTCAGTGGCTGCTGGAACGTCTGCTTGTGCCTCATCATCAAGTCTGCTGGAGTGTCCTGTGAGCTCTGATGCTACAAAAAGAGAAGACATGAATGAGTTTGGAGAAAGTGCCAATTTGATTTTCAGTTGCCAGCTAGCTGTGATTTATTGTTTCAATTTGGATTGCAGAAATGTTACTGTCTGTTACTATGACCCAACTTTATCTGTACCGTAGCATGCTACTATCAATTATTTTTTAACATAAAATTCAGTTTGTATCTTGCGTTCTTTTCTGTTCAAGATTTCTCAAACTCTGAATAAATAAAATTATTTGGAATGAAGCACATGACTATCATTTCGTATTCACTCAGATGAATATGATTGAATATCTTCTCGAAAGGGTTGCGTGGATTTCATCTTACACGCACAGTTGCAATGTGTCACAAGACTCACAAGCATGCAATGAACCTAGCGAGTCCGGAGTCCTGACCACAAATCGGTGGTGACACTGCTATCCCAACTACTGTAAATATTTAAAATTGCCTCCTATGTACGGATATCCTGTAGCTAAGAGAGATGGGCGATGGAGAAACGACGATTTCGCAGATGTAGATATTGCTACTGCTTTTGAGCAGGCTCTCCGGTCCAGTAAGACAGCGGCAAGGATCTTCTCAGGATTGAATGGCCCAGACTCATGATCCCTTATTTTGGTTCTTCCATCTCATGCGGTCATGCCTTTAGTGATACACTGTATCTTCACTAACATCTCCACCGTACCCCTGAATATCATACCTGCGACATCCGCCCCAGAGTCCTTCTGAAGTCGGAATCCCTTATCCCTCAACTCATTTCAATCATGCCTTCTGTATTGAGGAGAAAATAACCAAAGATGTGGCAAGGTCTTTCTGTAGTGTTCAAATGCACCTGTCATGACGTGTTTCTTTCACGCTGCATTTACTTGCTTTGCATTTTGGTTGCCATTAGAAAGTTCCGATTAGGTAATTAGCTGTTCCCTTAGTATTAATGCTCGACTTCTACAAAGATCTCAGACAAGACCTGTCAGCACTTTAGGCCTTTCTGTAGGGTCTTCATTGCCAAGCTTCAGGATAGCTGTGATAGAGTCATTGTCTGTTTTGTGGTCTGTGCTCAGTTTGCGGCATTTCTTGTGAGGTGTGACACTTAACACATTGTGATGGTGAATAAGATGATCTTCAGTCAACTGTTTTGAAATGGTATGCTGTAGTTTGAGGAGGCAACATCTCTGTCTGTTCCCAAGTTGACCTGACGCCTGAAACCTTAAGGTACAGGAAAGTATTCAGAGTTGGGAAAACAGATCAAAAACAGAGGAAAGCAATCAGAGTTACAGTTACAGGATCATCTATTTGTAATTTTTTTTACAATCAGGATCATTTATTTATGTGTTGTGACAATGTTATATGTTTCAGCATTTTGCAGAGTTTATTTATTTTTTTGGTTTCCGAATGGACTAAGCAATAAATGTTGTCAATCATCTATCCAGAATGCATCATGTACTAGAGGCTATTGTATTATGCAGGGAGAGATCGGCGACCTTTATATATCCCTATGTCTGAACTAGGAATTGGTACTACAGCAAGTGGATGTCTTGTTCTGAAAGAACGATTAAAAAATGGAGACTTCATCTTCCTCCTCCTGAACAGAAAAGAAGAGAGGACGGAGGGAGACGCTGCCCCCTCACGCTAATGGCGGATGCTATTCTTTTTTCATTGAGCAAAAACTAGACTGTGTTGCGATCGAGAAACTAAGGCCACGCCCCCACCTGAACCTCGATTGAATCAGGATTCACGAACCTCGATCGAACACTTACAGATCAAGCCGCCATGAGTCTCTCCACTAGATCCCAGGAACGGGATGGCGCCGGCTCCCGCTCCGGGCAGCCCTGGCCATCGACGCTGGAAGAAACATTGGCTCGCCGCCTCTCTCGACTCTGCTCGCGCGAATCAGACGGCCACCGAAAATTAATTCAGCTGCGATCCGGTAAGTTTTTTTTCCCAGTGGCTCTGCTTTTGCACTGTTTTCTGAACTCTGCTTTGGCTCTGTTTTCTGAACTCTGGATATTTGCTTGTGCTTAAGCTTCCATATTGGGACGTAGTCCATATTGAAATCTTTAAAAGGACTTCTATTTTATTCTCAACTGTGTTTTTTTTTAGAAAAGGGGGATTCCCCGGCTTCTGCATCAGAAAGATGCATACGGTCATCTTATTAACCAAATAAAGTAGTGCCAACATGATTCCAAAGGTCTTCAAAAGTAAAATAAAAAAGCAAAGAAAGCTCACATAGAGCCAATAAGGGCTAGAAACACCAACTAGCCATGAAAAGACGCCACAACCGGCTGGCTAAAACTAGATAGGTAAACTAAATGCCTATCCTATTACATGACCGCCATCCAAACCGGTTGAAGATATCCCGAGCTATCATCTCCCAGCGGAAAGACCCAGTAACCAAATGTCCCCTGGCCTCCGTCTGGGTGAGTAGCGGCCACGAACGGATCAGTGCCGTAGTTCGGAATATGACCTGCAAAAAATGGATACATGATATTCCGTTAAAAACCAAATCATTTCTGCAAGTCCAAATAGTCCACAGCAAAGCACAAACTCCAACCCGAATGTGTCTCGCTAAGTCAGGCTCAATCCCATTAAGTCATGTCCCAAATAACGCGTTAACAGAATTCGGTGGATTGATATTAAAAGCAATGTGGAACGTCTGCCAAAGTACCTTGGCCAACGGGCAATCAAAAAAGAGGTGTTTGATAGTCTCATCCCGATCGCAGAAACTACACCTAGTAGGTCCTGTCCAATTACGCTTTATCAAATTGTCCTTGGTTAAAATAACTTGTTTATGGACAAACCACATAAACACTTTTATTTCAAAGGAACTTTGACATCCCAAACATGCTTGGATGTAGGAATGGAGTTCGAATTAATAACATCAATATACATTGATTTAACAGTGAATACTCCAGACTTAGTCAATTTCCAGCATAATTCATCAGGTTGTTGTGAAAGCTGGACCTTCATCAGTCTCCTAACTAGACGGAGCCATTCTTCCCAACGATTGCCCGCTAGCGTTCGTCGGAACTGAATATTAAGGGGGATAGATTTAAAGACCGATGCGACGAACACATCACGTCGTTGAACAATACGGTACAAAGACGGATATTGGATGGTCAAGGGTGTCTCGCCGAGCCAAGTATCCTCCCAGAAACGTGTACTCGTGCCGTTTCCAATAACAAACTTCATCCTATTAAACAAGGATTGTTTGACTTTCATTAGGCCTTTCCAGAAAGGTGAATCGGTCGGCCTGACTATAACCTGGGACAAAGTTTTTGTCTGGAGGTACTTGCTGCGAAGGATTTGAGCCCACATAGCATCATTCTCCGATGAGAGCTTCCACAGCCACTTGCTAAGAAGGCATTTATTATTAACTTCTAGATTCTCAATACCTAGACCCCCTTGGTCTTTCGGTCTACAGATGATATCCAATTTAGCAAGCCGATATTTTCTTTTAAGCTCATCACCCTGCCAAAAGAAACGCGATCGATAGAAGTCCAGTCTCTTCCTAACACCAACTGGGACCTCAAAGAATGATAGGAGAAACATTGGCATACTCGTGAGCACCGAATTAATCAGGATTAATCGGCCTCCGTATAACATGAGCTTACCCTTCCAGCAACTCATTTTCTTCTTAAATCGGTCCTCGATGCACTTCCACTCTCTGTTTGTCAGCCTACGATGGTGGATTGGAATACCCAGGTAAGAGAAGGGTAACTCTCCCAACTCACACCCAAACAATTGCCTATAAGCCTCCTGTTCGTCTTTGGCTCTACCAAAATAGAACAGCTCGCTCTTATGAAAGTTAATCTTTAACCCGGTCAATTGTTCAAATAGGCATAACACAAGCTTCATATTTCTCGCCTTGGCCAAGTCATGCTCCATAAAGATGATTGTATCATCAGCGTACTGAAGGATGGATACACCTCCATCAATAAGATGAGGTACCAATCCACCTACTTGACCATTTTCCTTAGCCCTTCCTATCAAAATTGCTAACATATCCACCACAATGTTAAACAAGATAGGGGACATCAGATCTCTTTGTCTTAGGCCTTTATGTGTCTGAAAGTAATGACCTATGTCATCATTAACTTTAATTCCCACACTACCTTTTTGCATAAATGATTCAACCTGTCGGCGCCAGGCTTCATCAAAACTTTTCATACGCAATGACTGTTGGAGGAATGGCCATTTGACCTTATCGTATGCTTTCTTGAAATCCACCTTAAAAATTACTCCATCTAATTTTTTGGAATGGATTTCATGGAGTGTTTCATGCAGGACGACCAGCCCTTCAAGGATATTTCTGTCCGGCATGAAAGCAGTCTGGGACTGTTGCACCACAGAATGCGCAATCTGTGTGAGCCTGTTAGTCCCGACCTTGGTGAAAATTTTGAAACTAACATTGAGGAGACAGATTGGCCTGAATTACTCAATTCTCACAACATCCGTTTTCTTGGGAAGCAGTGTGATAGTCCCAAAATTCAAGTGAAATAATTGAAGCTGTCCAGAGAACAGATCATGGAACATAGGTAGTAAATCCTCCTTAATAATGTGCCAGCACTTTTTATAGAACTCTGCCGGGAATCCATCCGGTCCGGGAGCCTTATTATTTTTCATCTGTGCAATAGCATCAAACACCTCCTTCTCCGAGAACGGGGCAACCAGAATATCATTTTCGGCAGCCGATAGCTGAGGCACATCCTCAGTCCTGGACTCATCGAGGGACACACAATTATCCTCCGGAGGTCCAAATAACTGCTTATAATAGTCGGTAATATATGTTTTTAGGTTATCCTGACCAAAAATAGTGCCCTCGTCTTGCTCAAGCTGAAAGATACGCTTCTTTCTGTGCTTACCATTAGCTATCAAATGGAAGAATTGAGTATTCGTGTCCCCCTGGACCACTTTGCGGACTTTAGCACGCAAAGCCCACTTCAATTCTTCTTCGTGGAGCAGTTCTTTCAACCTTTTCTCCGCCTCATTTTTAACCTGAAGCTCAGCTGGCGATAAAATAGTGGATTCGGCCTTTATGTCCAGGGCCTGTATAAGAGTAAGGAGTCTATCCTTTTCAATCTTATACACACCACTGAGGTGCTTAGCCCAACCCCGTAAGAAACTTCTCAAATGCCTAATCTTATTCTGCCAACGCTCTATCGCAGTCTTGCCTCCTGCACCTCTATCCCATTACCTGGCAATCAAGTCCAAGAACCCCTCACGTTCAAACCATCTCGAAAGAGAAGGTGTTCTTGTTACCCACGTGGTTCGGCTCCACTGAGTCCACGAACAAGGGGGTGTGATCGGATATTCCCCTCGAAAGAGCTTGCGCCGTAACCAGAGGGAACTTTTGTTCCCACTCCACGCTCGCAAGAACTCGATCAAGTTTTTCATAGGTTGGGTTTGGCAGAGCATTAGCCCAGGTAAACTTTCTACCAGAAAGCTCTATCTCTCTTAGATCCAAGCTTTCAATAATGGTATTGAACATAAACGACCATCTACCGTCAAAATTATCATTGTTCTTCTCCTCTCTCCTCCTGATGATATTGAAATCACCTCCAACTAAAATTGGAAGCTGTTCTGACCCACAGATTCGAACAAGGTCCGCCAGAAACTCCACTTTAAGCTCGGGCTGTGCGGCACCATAAACCGCCACCAAAGCCCAGTTAAAACTATCTATCCTAGACCTGACTCGAAACTTCACCGCGAAGTCGCCCATCACTACACTTCGGACTTCAAGCGAATCGCATCTCACACCTAGTAAGATACCACCCGATCTTCCTCGCGGAGGGAGGCAATGCCAATCGAAATCAATACCACCCACAAGAGAAGAAAGAAATTGGGGCGCAAAGTTATCTCTACCAGTCTCCGATAGAGCAACAAAATCTAACCTCTGCTCTAAAGTTGTCTCAGCTAGGAATCTTCTTTTAGCCAAGTCCTTCAGACCTCTGCTATTCCAAAAGATTCCTCTCATATTTTATCATGGAATTTTTTAGCGGTTTGAATCCTAGCACTCCTACGAACTGCGGAATCGGGATAGATCTTCCGTTTCCACTTACGCTTTGGTTTACTAGGCTCTGTCGCCCGGTCCTCATAACCGGGTTCACATATATTACTAGCATCATTCTCTAGGGGTACATCATCTTCCTCAGAGTCATGATTGGAGGATGCTAGATCTGCACACAGATTATCGAGCACTCTAACCCCTAACGCATCAATCTCATCATCATTCATTGGTTTAACTGCTGCAAGATTATGAATAGTCTCTAAGGCACGTTCCGCCTCCAAATCTAATAGATCATTCACCGAATTGGTAATCTCACTATCCGTAGCACCTAGTGAAACTCCTAATTGGTTTGCATTATTTATAATCTCCTCATTAGAAAAATGCAATAAGGAATTAGATAAGTTGACGGACATACCAGAAGATAATGCAGCCTCCTGAAGCTTGGCCGCCCTCATAGCGCACCGCTGCCGCATATCATCCACCTCCGGGATGTCGAGGATGCGAGCACTCATCCGTCTCCCCGCCAAGATAGGGTCCGGGATCCCGCCAAACGCGACAGCCTCCTCCCTAGTAAAACCTGGCACAGAGTCCCTCAAAGGGTCTACCGAGGTTACCAGAGAAGGCGTCTGCGGGCTCCCGAGCCCCTCAGACGGGTGCCCCACACCGGGGACCCCGGCCATGGGTATGAGCGAAGAGGGGATGACGGGGGCCGCCTGCCCGCGCCCTCCTCCCACCCCACCCACCGGCTCAGACGGATAAGCCATCGGCGAAGGAGAAGCGGTCCTCCTGACCGTCGGGGAAGAAGGAGGAGCCAGGGCCTCCTGCCCCAGCTCCCCCCCAACGCAGCTGCTGCCGCGGTGGTCACCACCACCACCGGATTAGCCGGAGCCGAGGCCGCCTGCCTCGGGCTCCCTCTCCCAGCACAGGCCGACCCCCTCGGGGCCGGCGTCACCGACGCCACCGAGATCGGGATAGGGAGGGGAGAAGGCGAGGCCACCTGCCCCGAACCCCCTCCCCCACGCCCCATCTCGCCCGCAGTCGCCGACACTGGAGTCGCGTCCACGTGAGACGCCAGGACAAGAGAAGCACCCTCCGGCCTCCCCTTCATAGCTCCAACCAAAGTCCTTGCCGACCATCCAGCAAAAGATCCAGCATCCCCCTCGAACTCCAACGGAGGGAGCGTGTGCTCAAGATAATCATCAGAATCTACCCGGTCACTCCAGAGTCAGGAAGGTGCCGAGGCTGGCTCAAAGGACCCAAAACGCAGCGTAGTCATGGGCACCACTGGTGATGCTGCGGGCTCAACCCCGGTCCCATCCCCAGGCAACTGAGTAGCTGGGTGAGAACCGTTAGACCCCTCTCGCGTGGGCTCATCTGACGGTGCCCCCTTGGCCCCCGCATTGCCATCACTGTCGTGCATGTCAACATCGTTACCATTAACCGCATCAGCAAATAAATCGGTGTCCTAAAACTCGATCTCTAGCGGGAACACCTCTCCCCTATAGGTCCAGTTGACCTTATCAGGCATGAACTCAATATCCAAAACACTCACTAAAAGCCGGGCCACCCCATGGGCACATGTGAAAGCCATATCCACTTTTTCTGTCTTCCCAACCATTATGCCCATACTAGCCACCACTCGAGCATCCTGCGGAGGCTTAGATGGAGCCCCTATAAACCGCAACCAGACCTGCGTAAGCGGCTTTCCCTTAGGCTCAACCTGCTTCCACTCGTGAAACTCCAGGATACACTTAGTACCGGGGACTCTACACAAGCCAAAGCTCAACAATCTCTGCAAATCATCCACAGTTGGGAAATCAACCTTAAAACCCTGTCCTCGAGAAGCACCAATTCCCATCTAAAATCCTCGGGAGCCAGCTCCTGAAGCCTCCTCACAATCTGTGCCTCAGTCACCTCGCCCTGGGTCGCTTTCACAATCCTGGTGGTCAAGCTCAGGGTTTCCTCCGAGACCTCTCTCGCAGCCGGGGACTCAAAAAACATGAGCTCAGCACAATAGAATCCATAAATAGTAAGCGACGGAGGCAGGTCACGCAACAACGGGCACTCCCCCGAGTCATGTGCAGGCTTGGCACACGACTCACACAGCTGGGCCACGCACTCAGCAATGAAGTGGCCCTTCTCACCACAACGGTAACAAACCATCCTCTCCTTCTTACGCGCATATTTGGACGCCCTCTTGGCATCAGACCTGTCGGTAACCTCATCCACCGTCCCAGCCTCAGGAGCCTCAACACTGGCCAAGGCATTCACCACCTCCATCGCCTGGAAGGAAGCTCAGTGGAAGTATGGTCGGACTCCACTGTAGACGCCGCAGGATCAACTGCCCTGGGCGGGGGCGGTCGGCGAAATCTCCCACGGCCCCCAGCCCGACCACCACGATGGCCACGAAAGCCTCCTCTCTGACGGTGATCCGGGCCGGAGGCCCCCTCGACAAAACCACCTGCCGGGCCGAGAAACGGTCTCTCAGCAGACCCGTCGCTTTGCCAGGCATATCCACGACCTCCTCCCGTGGAAGAGGATCCTCGGTGCTGACTGTCACCATACGCATCATACCCATCATCCCCCCACTGGCCTCGGGGCGGATCATTAGGCTCTCTGTTGCTAGAATTCAGCCTTGTCTGCGTTGGACCCGCGCGGTTCTGAGCCGGCCTTGCGACGTAGTGGGGCGGAGGTGCGGCGCGAGGCGGACCACCAGAAGGAGTCTGCACCACCCCAAGGGCAGTACCACCGCGACCAGCTGGAGCCACTTCGGCCACGCCCGGCGCCTGCGGCCGCATGCCAGCACCCGGCGCAGGCGGCCTCGGCCTGCCCCGCCCTGCAGCAGGGGTCTGCTGCCCCGGCCCGGAAGACCTAGCGCCCCTCCACCTCCCGCCGGCGGTCTCTGTCCGGGCGGCGCCAGGGCACCTCGCCCAGCCCCCGCCGCCGGTGGCGGAGCTGCCCCGCCCCTTCCCACCGCACCGGTGGTCTTCCTAGCAGGCGGCGGAGCTGCCCCACGGCCGGCCATAGCACGGAGTGGAGGGATCCTCCTTGCCCGACTAGCCCCGCAAACCGGGAAACCTCGCGACCCGAGCTTGCGAACCCTAGAATGAAGGGGCGACGGCGCACGACACAAATCACGCTCGCCCTCGTACGTGCATGGGGCATCGATAACGATACGGGCAGAAGAGCGGCCTGGAGCAGCATGGGCCTCATACCCATCTAACTCCGGCCCAACTTCACGCAGGCCCAAATCCGTCCGAACCGGCCCAGCCGCACCCAGCAGCTGATTCAAACGAATCGACCTTGTGGTCGAGATCTCGGTCGCCGCCGCTGCCATGACGGGCGCCGCCGACGCCTGCCGACCGGCGCGCCGCCTCGCATTCTTCCGCTTCTTCACCGTAATCCAAGATTCCGGTCTAATCATATCAAATAATGTAAGATTTGGAAGACTCACCTTAGGAATGGGTCCTTTCCAAGGCCGGATCGCCGACGCCGCCGTCTTCCGATGAACAACGCGCCGGATCATCTCGATTTTCTCGCCCACGTGAAGACCTATACGTGCCGGATCGTCCGGTGGTAGAACCCGATCGATCGTAGTAGCCACCTCCTCTTCGCTATAACCTGAATGGAAAAACTCACATATAAGATCCGAAGGAGAGGGAGATGGCGGCGACTCCACCGGCGCTTCCTCCCCATCCTCATCCGTATCTTCGTCGTCGGACTCGGCAAGCGCCCAGAAACGTCCGCCGACCCGCCGTTGATCGCCGGCGCTGGACGACCCAGCCGCGGTCGGGCGCATGGTCGCCCGCCCAGTCGCCATGTGTGCCGTATCTTGCACCGCCGAGCTTCCAGTGATTTCTGTGTAGTACAAGTTGTTATTTCTGAGATGGGAATGGTGATGGCTGCAAAAATCCATGCGCCAGCTACTACTACTGATGATACGACATTGTCGGTGAATCACGATGCCTTTTCTAATGTACAACAGGAATATGATCCCATGACCAACACTGAATGTTTACCCAAAAGGGCTTGTTGAGATGTATATTGCATGTGTGTTTCTTATACAATAAGTCTACCTTCTTCTTTGTATAGTTAAGGTCTAGACTCCCTTTGTACCTATATATATATATATATATATATATACACACACGTGCGCCAATCCATGCGCCAGCTACTACTGATGATACGACATTGTCAGTGAATCATGATGCCTTTTCCAATGTACGACATTGTCGGTGAATCATGATGCCTTTTCTAATGTACAACAGGAATATGATCCCATGACTAACACTGAATGTTTACCCAAAAGGGCTTTCGCCTTGCTTTTTTTTCTTTTGCGAAATCATATGGGAGTTTTATTCCAAACTTACAAGGTTACAATCGAGAGGCAATAAGTCCTCACAACATGGAGGACATCTGCACATCTACACCGCAGTACATGACTCGATGCGGCTATAGTTTGCCATACAATCTGCTGCCCTGTTTTGAGCTCTACTAATTTTCTATGGAACAAACTCCCTTTCATTCATCATTATTTGATTTCTGCTACTAGGTGTCCATAAGCCGAACGAGACAAGCTATCACTTGAGAGGATTGATAGCGCTTCGGAAGAATCAGATTGCACCATTACTTGTCGCTCTGTATGTTGTAACGCTGCATAAGTGCATGAATCTACGCCTCCAATACCTCGTTACAATAAAAAAAAATAACATGGTAGGCAGCAAAAATTACCGATCCGTCATCACGTCGCAAAATCATACCAACACTCGCACTGCCATCCTGAGACGAGTAAGAGCCATCAACAAACAAGGCAGTCCAGTTAACCCCGCTTTATATATAAAGCAAACCACGTGAGCCACAAATGTTTAAAAAGAAGGTGGAAGAAGGGTGGCAGTTTGAGGGGATCAGCAGATGGAAGAAGGGCAATTTACGCAAGCTAATAACTGTCTTACATTCTTCCAATGCACTCTTTAGCGCAATTCGTAGAACAGCGGTGAAGTTACGACTTAGGAAGTAATATTCTTGAAGTGATAAGTGATACGGGTGGATCTTCTCCAGGGTGAAAACCTAAGATTTGGTATTCTTTTTCTTTGAGCGATTTGGTATTTTTTTTTCCTGGTGGCTCTGTTTTTGCTCTGTTTTCTCAACTCTGTTCTGTCCTGTAGTTA
This sequence comes from Triticum urartu, assembly GCF_003073215.2. Classification (NCBI taxonomy): domain Eukaryota; kingdom Viridiplantae; phylum Streptophyta; class Magnoliopsida; order Poales; family Poaceae; genus Triticum; species Triticum urartu. Next base: position 1,584,415 of record NC_053028.1, on the reverse strand, counting down.
GCTTTCTCTGCTTTTGCTCTGTTTTCTCAACTCTGAATACCTCTTTGTATCTTGAGGTTTCAGAGATGTTGCCTGCATCCTCGTGCTAAGGGTGGGTGCTATCTATCCTATCCTTCATTTTAGTAAGGAATACATACTATGTGATGTTTAGATACGGCGACGAATTGACGGCATCAGAAACCCTAGCTAGCGATCACCTCTTGACGCTGCCGGTTTACGTCAATTGGAAAAAGGCAGCCGAGTCTAATGCCATCATATTCTGGTGAGTTCTAATTTGGTCCTGTGACTTTGCAGTCTGTCGCGTACACGCAAAAGGGAAATGGAGCTACCGTGGCACCGCTAATTGTTGACCTTGGCAGGCCTGGGTATTCGACCGAGAGCCAGAAAAGCCTATTATTGGTAGAGAAATTTGATTACCTGCAGTCGAAACTGTTACAGAATATTTTCTTCAGCCTTTCCAAACCCTTGGGGAAACTGGGGAATTGGACCAATGAGGCCAATCAATCTTCCCCTCATGATAGTCCATTTGATCCCATTCCGACGTAACTCATTTAGTGGTATTCTGATTGAACTCACATATACATGTACTCTCTTAGATCATTGTGAACTGAACTGTCAAGAATACTGAAGTTAGGTTTGCATAAATGTGTCCTACCATCGGTAGGAAACTCTGAATAGATTGATATTCATGTTATTATTCTCTTGTCTGAACTCATTACGACTGCTAGACCTTTACTTTTATGATTCAGCTTGCCCGTACCACTCTTAGCTAATTGTATGTGATTATTTTAGTTCATGTAAGGCATTGAAAAACTCTACAGGGAGCCCGGGATTTCATATCTGGATTGACAAACTGAAGCTTTGGCTGAAAGAGCAAACTTATGTGGAGAATTCACTGTTGTCGATAGAAAACTACTCTTGGGACTATAAATGTTCCTTTTTTCAGCAGAAGTGAAATCTAGTTTTGTTTCTCCAATTCAGATATGTTGATTGGGAAGTGAGGATTGCATGGCGCAGTTCTGGTGGCACATGATATATGCTGCGGAAAGATTCTGAAACCTTCAGCTAATGCACAGCAAGCGTTCACCAGGGACATCGGCACTGTAATTGATAACTGCAGTATTGTGTTTGTGTGTTCACCTGGGAAGGTAAACATCAAGATGGAACATGCTTACTATTCGATCCCTAACCTCTTGGTAAGTAGCATAATACTGTGCAACTACAACTGTTCTGCAGGCAAGTGCGATAATATTCAGTCTTAACTGTCCTTCACATCGCAAAAGGCACTTGAATTTCTGCATCAAGGTGGTGCTACCCAGTCTGTGATCTCATGGTAAGTTAGTACACCAATGTGCATCATTGTAGATACATCTGGTTATAATGTTTTAAAAAATAAATAAAAGGGAGAGTTTTGAATCGCTTTTTCGCACATTGTTTACATTAGTTACATTGCTTAGAATCCATCGACATTTTCTATATTGGCCAGTCCTCTGTTCCACACTTCCACTACACCATCTCCTAATGGTTACATGTTTTACACACCATGGCGAATACTGCACAACCATAATATAAATAGTTGTATTCATAACCTACTGCTAAGAAAGGGGGTTCAGATATCAAATCCCAGATACCTGGATAGTAGACTTGGCAAATAAAATGCCAAAAGAAGCTTTCATTATCTCCCAACCCTTCCATGGAGGTGCTCTCCACAAGAATCTAAGCCCACGACCACGACCTCCTCCTCCTCATGTGCCGCCACCTGGTGTCGCGCATCGACCGGCCACCTCCGTCGCGCCACCACGACCACGCCCCTGTCATCCTCACGCATCTGCCCCTCCCTCTTCTCACGCCCTGCGACCCCTCGCTCTGGGGCCGATGGCTGATCCGCCGCCTGGTGTTGCCCGCCGGCCGACCACGAGCTTCGGCGCGCTGCCATTACCGCAGCCAGCCGGAGCCAAGAGAACCGGGGGAGAGCAGAGCCACCCGCCGGCTGACCACGAACTTCGTCGCGCCACCATCACCGCAGCCAGGCGGAGCCAGGAGAACCGGGGGAGAGGAGAGGAGCCGACCGGCAGTGGCAAGAAAATAAGAAAATGGCCACCATAAGTGTGGCAAGATTTGGAAAAAGTTAAGCCTATAACATGTGGACCATATAACTAGAAAAGTGTGGCAAGTCATAAATGTGGCAATGAACCAAATACATGCCTAAGATGTTGTGGCATGACTAAGATTTGGCGGCAACCTTAAGCTCAGAACCAAACATGCCCTCTCTGTAGGCTCTCGATCGACGGGCCCACGACCACAGGGTCCATCAGTCAGCGAGAGAGGCTAGGCAGGGCATGGGATGAAAACGAACACGAGTTGGAAGTGTTGGCCGCGTGGATGGCCTGAGAAGGGCTGGTAGTCTATCGTCCTTTACATATGTTCAATTCTTGTGGTGTTGGGCCAGGGCCGATCTCATACTTCCAATAAGCCAGGGCCGATTTTGTGTCTAGCTTGGCATCAGGAAGTTATTTCACACGGTTTTGGCTTCAATTAAAAAATATGATTCTTTTTCAAACGGTAGCAAAATATCTGGGGGGAAATCCAAGGAAAAAAAACTACGTATTTCTTTTATGCAAGTGGCCTAAAGGTGTCCCCAAAGTATGAGATCCCTCGCCACTCTCTTTTAGCTAGCTCCCCTTAAGTAAGCAGCGAGCTCTCCAAAGTGTGTACGCCAATCTTGTTCGCTCCGTCCATGTGTTTCCGGTGGGTGTTCACGGCGTGCCGTCGTCTGCCCAAGAAGGTTTACAGCCGCATGTGCAAACACGATGGGAAGAGCTGTGGCACCAAGGTGGCCGTGTGCGTCAGCAAGACAGCCACCAACTTGGTCGTCTCCCTTCTCAGCGTCTTCCTCCTCTGGCTCGTCTTCTTCCGCCCCCCTACCAGATTCGCCCCACCGCCACTGCCGCCGTCCTAACCACCTTCAACAATGTCACCGCCGACACGCTCCGCTACGACCTCGCCCTCGATGTCACTTTCTCTAACTCCCACCGTTTCTACAGCGTCCGCTTCGACCACCTTACCGTGGCCGCCTACTACAGTGGTACCAAGCTTGGTGGCTCCTCCTCCTCCGACGGCGACGGCGAGCTCCCAAGCAGCTTCAAGCTGAGGCCTCGCCGGCACCGGAACGTCCATGCCGTGCTCAGCGGCCGGGCGATCAATGTCGGCGGGGCTGTGGCGGACGGGTTCTCCATGGAGGGAAAGCGAGGGCTGTTCACCATGGAGGTTGTTGTGAAGACGACGCTCACCTACAGGTTCTGGCCCAAGAAGGCCGTCTACTACCACGAGTACAGCTGCCTGCTCAGGTTCCCTGACCCGGCCAAGGCCAACGGCGGCGCGCGTGCTGTCGACGGCGATGTCAGGTGCGCTGTCGCCAAATGATTTGGAGAGGATCTATTTATTAACACCATGTATCTTTGTTAGCCATTCTCCGGCCTACGTTTTGCTTTTTAAGGTGTTTCTCCGGCCTACGTGACATGACCTGACGAGACATGTGACCATATATTTTTCAGTGGCCTCCGAGCTGCCCATTGTATGTTTCACTTTCACGTATGCAACTTCTAGTTACTCTAGCATGGTACAACTATATATCAGTTCACCGTGCACTGGTAGAAAAAGAGCCTATAGTCCCGGTTTCTGAATTAGGACTAAAGTGTCGATACTAATGCCCTGACCCTTTAGTCCCGGTTCAATCCAGAACCGGAACTAAAGGACGCGGCCACAGTCTGTAATCACCACCCTTCATCACTTCTCAATTTATCCTCTAATCACCCCTCATCATTCCAAATCATCTAACTTCCCGAACGGACGGTCACCCATCCTCTCACTACTCCAGCCTGAGCACGCTTAACTTCCAGGTTCTATTCTCCCTCGTTTCCAAGTCTGCACTTGTTGTTTTCCTGACAATACTAAGATGTCAATACTATTAACCTTCAGGAATTTTGCTTGAGCATGAAGTGACACATTTCACTGTTTGAGTTTGAAACTATTGTTTTAAAAAACAATAATTATTTAGTAACACTAATATTTCTTGAATAATTAGTTTGACCATTGTTTGACCACAGTTTGACCACAGTTTGACCAGATTTGACCAAAATTGAAATAACTAAAATAATTATTTAGTAACACTAATATTCTAGAATAATTAGTTTGACCATTGTTTGACCACAGTTTGCCCACTGTTTGAATATTTTTCAATTTTTTCCACTCTAGATCTTAAAAGCCCCGTAACTTTTTTTCTATTAGGTTTTTGAGGATTTTGAAAATGTTTAACGGGGTTCCCCCAGTTAAATTTGGATGTAACTTTTCGAGTAGATGATTTTTCATATAAAAAACTTTTTCATCCGAGTTAGTATGCAAAAGTTATGCCCATTTTTACAAATTTCAGAGAGATTTTGCAAATAAAGTCAAAATTCACATTTGCAAATTTTCCCAACAACTAGACCACATATCACATGAGAAACTTATTTTCTTTTATTTTTTTGACATTTCCATTATTTTCTTTTATTTTTTTAAAAACTGAAAAGGCGATCCACGGGAGGGGGGGTAGAGTTTGAAAATGGGACCTTTAGTACCGGTTCGTGGCACGAACCGGGACTAAAGGTCTAATCTTTAGTCCCGGTTTGAGGCACGAACCGGGACTAAAGGTCATCGCACCCTTTAGTCCTGGTTCATGTCTTAAACCGGGACTAAAGGGTCCGAGTGAAACGGGACTAATGCCTTAGCCGCACGAACCGGGACCAATGCTCACATTAGTCCCGGTTCTAGACTGAACCGGGACTAATGGGCTGTTTCCTACTAGTGGTGGTTTCCCTATGAAAAGTATAAATGCATGTAATGGTTTATACTCACTGTCGGCCGTATGAATATATTATGCATGTCTACGGAGTTTTGCAAAACCCAAACACTTGAGAGATAGATATAGAGGTAGGAATTTATTGAACGAACCACACTCCTCCATAGACGTTAGGAGTCCATTGATGAAAAGGGGCCAAGAAAAGCTTGAACCCAAGTTCTACAGCAATGGATATAAGCGCAATTAAAATTCTTGAGGATTTTTAGATAGTGACACGGTCGCCGGTATGTATACTTGACCATTAGTTTTTGTAAGAACATGTTAGTAGGAAACTATAAAATTTGATATATAATTATTATTTATGAAAAATATATTCGCGTTATTTTCACGTTGTCAATCTAAATATCTTTATATCTATTACTAAGCAAAGTTACAAGTGTTTAATTGCACAAGTTTTATAAAATCACCTGTTTACAAACAAACTGAGTATTATTCTTATTTATTATATTTTTGAGTTGGAAAAGCTATCGTCAAAGTCACAGTTGTATAAAAGATAACTAAAGATCCAGGGGCAGAATTCTTGCACATAATTTAAATTCATCTTGATGCCGATACAACAAGTAACCACTCCCCAGGTATATCTTGCCAGCAGGCCGTGAATAAATTAGCGATCAACACTTTCGTTACAGTCACATAATTTGCACTTATCACAACCCACCCAAACCCTTTTTAACAAATTATCTTGTGCCAAAATACTGTTCCTAAACATCCACCAAAGAAACACTTAAATTTTTAAAGGGACTTTCAGGAACCAGGTCTTTCTAAAAGAACAATTAACCTGCAAAGCTTTTGATGTCTAAAAGGGTCCATACCCATCTACCCTTTTCTTTGCTTAAAACTGTTGAGTATATGTGTTATGTGCATATTGTGTATTAAGTCCGCCTCCTAATTCCCTGTATACTTGAGGTCCGTGGCCCACCTTTATACATCATATATACGTACCTATGCACGAAGAGCAATACATCGTGCAATCATAATCTCATACATGGTATCAGTTTCCTAGGTTTCTTTCTCGCTTCCGCCGCCGCCACCCCGCCGCCGCCGCTCGCGCGCCCTCCGTGCCAGCCGCCGCTCCTGCCCGATCGATCCCGCTTCGCATCCAGCCGCTTCACCCATGCCAGCCGCCAGCCGCCCGCGCCCGCTGATGAAGACATGTACCTAGGGTAGGGACACGGACCTGACCGAAGGGTCCTACTCTAGGACACCCCTGGGAGAAATCACCTTTCAATCGACTTGAAAGCATCCCACTCGACAGATTCAACACACTCGACCAAGAAGCTACCACTCGACCAAGAAGCTACCACTCGACCATGAAGCTACCCATTCGACTGCCAGGAGATCTACAGTCACTCCGTAGGCAAACGGTCAGCTGTTAAGTAGTCTTCATGGTCATTACAGCACTTTATTAGAGGCGTTACCAGTAACGCCCCATCTTAAATGTACTTTAAAACCCTGCATTAGTGAGGGCAGGAGGGGGTCGGCGAACTCTATATAAGCCACCCCCCTCTTCAGTAGGAAGGGTTCGCACCCCTGTAATCCATACACGCATAATCCAGTCGACCGCCTCCAGGCTCCGAGACGTAGGGCTATTACTTCCTCCGAGAAGGGCCTGAACTCGTAAACCTCGCGTGTAACAACTTCCCAATAGCTAGGATCTAGCCTCTCCATACTCACCCCCCTACATCACTGTCAGAGTTAGAACCACGACAGTTGGCGCCCACCTTGGGGCAGGAATTTTAGCGCTTAGTTGGAGAAGTTGTGATTTTTCTCGATCCCTTTGATCATGTTTTCTTGCGGAGTTTTGGTGGAGGGCCGCGAGATCCATCTCGGCGCGCTCACCTTCATCGTCGACAACTCCGCCTGGCTTCAGGAGGCACCGCTCGACATCGACGCGCTCCCCGCCCGCGGTGCGACACATTTCCGCGCATGCGTTCGTGGCGTCCTCCTGCGGCAACCGTCGACCCAATATGGGTCGGCCCCCGTATCGTCTCCCCGTCCTGTCTCCCACCAGCGCAAGCGCTCCGGTCGGTCAAGACTTCAGCGGTGGGTGAGGCACGCCGTGGCCCGCCAATCGGCAGCCCTGCAAGTCGCAGCCATCGAGCCCGTCGAATCCCTCTACGGCCTGTTCGACTGGCTCCGTGGAGACTGCATCCGAGTGCGACAGCAGCGATCCAGCGGCTGAGGTTCTGGCGGTCGATGGAACACACAGTCCCCCTGGTTTCCATCGCACTGATGGAGGCGCGGGTGGGGGCGATCCGTCGCATCACCACGACGAGTATCTCCCCGAACCTCTCACGTCATTGCAGCGAGAGGAGCTTCACCGCCGGAACATGGACGCGCTCCGCACTTCTATCGTCGGAGAGACCCCCGAGGCCCGGGCCTTGGAGGACGCGCGTTTGGCCAACTTGGCCGAGCGCACTCGACTGGAGAATCTCCAACGAGCACTCGACGAGCAAGCTTGTCAACGGGCTCCCGAGTCTAGTCGACGCCAGCTCTTCCCGCCGACGCAGGTATATCGAACCCCAGTTCAGAATCTGGCCGCCGCTGCCCGTATAGCAGAATCGATTCAGCCCTCCCAGTCGGAGGTTGGCAGGGGCTTGTTATAGATCAGAGCATTGCTCCGGGCGGCGGGAGACCAGAATTCCGCTGTCTCTCAGTCGCGGAATAGGATCCACAGTCGGTCTGTCGCAACAGATACAGTCGAGTCAGCTCACAGCCCGAGATCACCCCCGAGGCGTGAGGGACGTGGTGGCCAACATGATCAGTACAGGAGGAATGAGCAGTATGATCACCGATTCGACCGTGATGATCGACGTCGAGTGCCAACCCCTCCCCCGAGGAGTGGGTCGTATGCGCCTCGACGGCAAGATGACAGACGCCCTCATAGTGTTGGGCAGAGGATTCCAGTCGACCCCAGAGACCCAGGCTTTGATGCGAGATCCATCCTCGTTCAAGGTTTGGTTGACAGGAACAGAGCTCATCGAGGAGGCCACAACAGAGATGCGCCTGCCAGCAGCAGAGTACGCGCTTCAGGGCCAGAGTGCTTCGGTCGAGCCATCAGAGCCGCAGTGATACCTCCCAATTTCAGGTTGGCGACTGGAATCAGCAAGTTCACCGGTGAATCTAAGCCTGACACCTGGCTCGAAGATTACCGAGTGGCTGTACAGATTGGCGGTGGCAATGACGAGGTGGCCATGAAGCATTTGCCTCTCATGTTAGAGGGCTCGGCCAGAGCATGGCTAAATCAGTTGGCACCCAGCAGCATTTACACTTGGGAGGACCTCTCCCGAGTGTTTATCACAACCTTTGAAGGAACATGCAAGCGACCTGCAGGCCTTACAGAGTTACGGTCTTGTGTGCAGAAGCCGAATGAAACTCTGAGGGAATACATCCAGAGGTGGATCACGCTGCATCACTCGGTTGAGAACGTGCCGGACCATCAAGCAGTTTGTGCCTTCAAGGAAGGTGTTAAATACAGAGAGTTGAATCTGAAGTTCGGTCGAACTGGAGAGATGTCTCTGAATCGGATGATGGAGATTGCCACCAAGTATGCTAACGAAGAAGACGAAGATCGACTCCGGAGTGGCAAGCAGAAAGCAGTCGCCCAGGAAACTGGAGGCAATTCCAGTCGGAAGCAGAAGCGGAAGGCCGAGCCAGCCGCTCCTGGGGAGGCCCTGGCCGTAGCCCAGGGAAACTTCAAGGGAAAACCCAAGGGCACCTGGAAGCCCAAAAAAGTCAAGGATCAAGACGGAAATGATGTTTTGGATCTGCCATGTCACATCCACACCAAGAAGGATGAAGAGGGTAATTTTATTTACCCAAAGCATACCACTCGACAGTGCCGACTCCTGATCCAGCAGTTCCAAGGAAAGTAGTCCAAGGATAAGGAAAAAGAGTCGGACAGGGTCGAGGACAAGGAAGACAGTGACGATGGATACCCCCAAGTCAATTCCACCCTGATGATTTTTGCCGATGTCGAGAGCAAAAGTCGACTGAAAGTCATTAACCGAGAGGTGAACATGGTTGCCCCGGCAACACCCAGTTACCTGAAGTGGTCCCAGACTGCCATCACATTCGACCAGTCTGATCACCCGACGCACATTGCCACCCCTGGGAGGCAAGCTTTGGTGGTCGACCCAATTGTTGAAGGCACTCGACTGACTAAAGTCCTGATGGATGGAGGCAGTGGCCTGAACATACTGTATGCTGAAACATTGAAAGGAATGGGCATTCCGATGTCCAGACTCAGCACCAGTAACATGAGTTTCCATGGAGTCATTCCTGGGAAGAAAGCCCAATCACTCGGCCAGATCGCTCTTGATGTGGTTTTCGGTGATTCAAAGAATTACCGCAAGGAAAAGTTGACATTCGAGGTCGTGGACTTCCAAAGTGCTTATCATGCCATTTTGGGCAGGACAGCTTACGCACGCTTCATGGCCCGGCCATGTTACGTGTACCTCAAACTGAAGATGCCTGGCCCCAAAGGGGTAATCACTGTTACAGGCAATCGGAAGAAGGCAGAAGAATGCTTTCAGAAAGGCTCAAAGATTGCAGATGCTCAGATGGCAGTGGTCGAGCTGCAAGAGTACCAAAAGACTGCCGACCCGAGTGAATTGCTACGGGCCAAGAAGCCCGCTTCAGAGTCAGCTTTTCAGTCGACTGGTGAAACAAAGACAGTCCACATTCACCCGACCGACCCCGATGCTGCCCCGACTCACATCTCAACGACGCTTGACTCCAAATAGGAGGAAGCGCTCATCCAGCTCCTCCGTGAGAACTGGGACATCTTCGCATGGAAACCCTCCGACATGCCTGGAGTTCCCAGGGGGCTGGCTGAGCACCGCCTACGGGTCGACCCAAAATTCAAGCCTGTGAAGGAACATCTTCGACGGTCCGCCGTCCAGAAGAAGCAAGCCATTGGCAAGGAGGTGGCTCGGCTCTTAGCAGTGGAGTTTATCCGAGAGATTTACCACTCCGAGTGGCTCGCCAATGTAGTCATGGTCCGCAAGAAAGACAAGTCACTTCGCATGTGCATAGATTTCAAACATATCAATCGGGCCTGCCCGAAAGACCATTTTCCTCTCCCTCGCATCGACCAAATAGTCGACTCGACTGCGGGGTGCGAGAGATTGTCTTTTCTAGATGCTTATTCCGGGTACCATCAGATCCGTCTATATGGACCCGACGAAATCAAAACAGCTTTCATCACCCCATTCGGATGCTTCTGTTATGTCACCATGCCGTTCGGCCTCAAGAACGCCGGAGCCACGTTCATGAGAATGATTCAGAAGTGTTTACTCACTCAAATCAGTCGGAATGTGGAGGCATACATGGATGATATTGTGGTCAAGTCACGGAAAGGTTCCGACCTGCGAGCTGACCTTGCCGAAACCTTTGCCAACCTCAGGAGGTATGATATCAAGCTCAATCCATCAAAGTGCACATTCGGAGTTCCAGGCGGAAAGTTACTCGGTTTTCTCGTTTCCGAACGAGGGATCGACGCCAATCCTGAGAAAATTGGCACCATACTCCGGATGAAGCGTCCTGTACGCGTGCACGATGTCCAAAAGCTTACAGGCTGCTTGGCCGCTTTAAGTCGATTCATTTCTCGTCTCGGTGAAAAGGCGCTGCCTCTCTACCGACTGATGAAGAAGTCTGACAAGTTCGAGTGGACTCCAGAAGCTGACGCAGCGTTTGCAGAACTCAAAGCTCTGCTCTCCACCCAGCCGGTGCTTGCTGCCCCAATCAGCAAAGAGCCTCTGCTGCTGTACATTGCGGCCACGGGACAAGTTGTCAGTACAGTACTCACGGTCGAGCGGGAAGAAGAAGGAAAGGCCTTCAGAGTTCAGCGCCCAGTCTATTATCTGTCTGAAGTTTTGACCCCTTCAAAACAAAGATACCCTCACTACCAGAAGCTTGTATATGGGATTTACATGACCACGAAGAAGGTTGCACACTACTTCTCTGACCATTCCATTACAGTCGTCAGCGACGCCCCACTGTCAGAGATTCTGCATAACAGAGATGCAACTGGTCGAGTGGCCAAGTGGGCGATCGAACTCCTTCCCTTAGATATCAAGTTTGAAGCAAAGAAGGCTATCAAGTCCCAAGCAATCGCAGATTTCATCGCCGAATGGATTGAGCAGCAACTTCCGACTCAAGTTCACTCGAAGCACTGGACCATGTTTTTCGACGGATCTAAGATGCTGAATGGTTCCGGTGCTGGGGTAGTTCTAGTCTCCCCCCGAGGAGATAAGCTCAGATATGTTCTCCAGATTCACTTCGATTCCTCCAACAATGAAGCAGAGTATGAAGCACTTTTGTATGGGTTGCGCATGGCCATTTCACTCAGCGTCCGTCGCCTCATGGTCTATGGCGACTCAGATTTGGTGGTTAATCAGGTGATGAAGGAGTGGGACGTCAGAAGTCCAGCTATGACTGATTATTGCAATGCAGTAAGAAAGCTAGAAAAGAAATTCGAGGGGTTAGAGATTCATCACATCCCCCGACTGAAAAACCAAGCAGCTGATGACCTGGCAAATATAGGCTCCAAGCGAGAAGCCATTCCCAGCAATGTGTTTTTAGAGCACATCCGCTCGCCGTCAGTCCAGGAAGATCCTTTCACAGAAGAAGCCCCACAACCAAAAAGTGCCACAGATCCGACTGAAGTCGAAGTTCCTGCTATGGTCGACCTAATCATGGAAGTCTTGGCGATAACTCCCGACTGGACGATACCGTACATCGCGTATATCCTAAGGAAAGAGCTCCCAGAAGACGAGGAAGAGGCTCGACAGATCGTCCGCCGATCTAAGGCCTTCACAGTCATAAAGGGGCAGTTGTATAGAGAAAGCGCGACTGGAATTGGTCAGAAGTGCATAACACCAGAAGAAGGTCGGATAATCCTTGATGATATCCACTCGGGAACCTGTGGCCACCATGCGTCCTCTCGGACCATTGTGGCTAAAGCATACCGAGCAGGATTCTTCTGGCCTAGAGCAAATGAGATGGCAAAAGAGATAGTCGACAAGTGCGGAGGCTGCCAGTTCTACTCCAACATGTCACACAAGCCTGCATCAGCCCTGAAGACCATTCCTCTCGTCTGGCCATTTGCTGTCTGGGGACTGGACATGGTTGGTCCACTGAGAACAGGCAGGAGTGGGTTCACGCATGTGCTTGTGGCAGTCGACAAGTTCACCAAATGGATCGAAGCCAAGCCTATCAAGAACCTCGATGCTGGCACTGCTATCAGTTTCGTCAAAGGACTAACATTCAGATATGGAGTCCCTCATAGCATCATCACCGACAATGGGTCAAACTTCGATTCGGACCAGTTCAGAGCTTTTTGCGCCTCTCAAGGCACACGAGTCGACTACGCGTCGGTCGCGCATCCTCAGTCGAATGGGCAAGCTGAGAGAGCAAATGGTCTGATTCTTAAAGGACTGAAACCTCGGCTGATGCGTGATCTCAAGCACGCGGCAGGTGCTTGGGTCGACGAGCTTCCGTCAGTTCTGTGGGGATTGAGGACCACCCCTAACCGGTCGACTGGAAGAACTCCATTCTTTTTGGTTTATGGAGCCGAAGCGGTTCTGCCAAGTGATCTTCTGCACAACGCGCCCCAAGTCGAGCTTTACACCGAAGATGAAGCAGAACAGGCCCGGCAAGACGCAGTCGACCTCCTCGAAGAAGAGAGGGAGATGGCCATGATCAGATCGACCATTTATCAGCAAGACTTGCGTCGATTCCACGCCCGGAATGTGAAGAGTCGAGCCTTCCAAGAAGGAGATTTGGTCCTCCGAGTGGATCAACAGAAACCACACAAGCTTGCTCCCACTTGGGAAGGTCCCTTCATCATCACCAGAGTCCTCCACAATGGAGCGTATCACCTCTTCAATGTTGATCGGCAGATCGACGAGCCTCGAGCTTGGAACGCGGAACTACTCCGCCCCTTTTACACTTAAGTTCCTTCCCATAAAGATGTAATAAGAGAAACTTCCGCAGTTCATTTTTATCAAGGTCAAGAGTGTTCCAATGATTGTTGTCACTTCTGTTTACATACAAGAACCCCCAGTGGATGACTTAGCCGCGAACCCGTTTCGCCTAAGTTCAAAAAAAATCCTACCGAGTGGAGAGCAAACCTCCCACTCGGGGGCTTAGCTGCAGTCCAGCACTCGCCTAAGTTCTCCTACGAAGAGACTTAGCTGCAGTCAGCACTCGCCTAAGTTTGAAAAATCCTACCGAGTGGAGAGCAAACCTCCCACTCGGAGACTTAGCTGCAGCCCAGAGCTCGCCTAAGTGTGAAACATTTCTCATGTCCCAAGGACGACGAGGGGCAGGTCGACTGCCACCTCCTCCTTCGGAGCTGCACCACAGACACAAAGTTACTTCGAGTGAAGATCACCACAGACACAAAGAGATTCAACGACAAATCAAGTTCAAATAAAGCCTAAAATATCCGAGAGACCTCAGATCGAAGTACTCGAGCCCACAGCTCGGCAGAGTTTAACTGTTACACTTCCACTCGGCATTCCGAGGCAAATTTAAGGCAGAGTTTCACGGATTACAAAATACACTCGGCATCCCGAGGCAAGTTTGTTCATTCCTCAGGAGGAGGAGAACTGGCAGGGGCGACAAACTCATCCAAGTCGATCCCATCTGCGATGCGGGTAGCAGCAACAATAAATGTCTCCATGAAGTCCTGGAAGTTGTGCTTTCTCGTGTTGGCAACTTGGATGGCGGCCAGCTTCTCCTCCCGCGCCTCCTTGCAATGGACGCGGACCAGAGACAGAGCCACGTCGGCACCACACCGAGCTGAAGACTTCTTCCACTCTTGCACTCGGTCAGGGATTCCGTTGAGTTGAGTCATCAGAGACTCGAGATCGTTCTGGAGCATGGACTCTGGCCAAAGCGTCGGGTCGATCCGCGTCATGGCGACCTTCAGTCGAGCCAAATAATCCACGACGCCGTCAACGCGGGATTCCAGTCGGAGCAGGTTCATGGCAGCTTCGTCTTGCACCGGAGAGTTGATTGGATCCAAACCTGTTTCGATCCGCCCGGTCTCCACTTTGAAGTTCTGGCAAAGTTCTGCATGCACGGCCCAAGGATAAGTCAAATTTCATAAAACTGAGTCGACACAAAAGAACCAGTCGGAACTGATTGTGCACCTTCGAGCTTGATGTACAGCTTCTTGGCAAAGCTCCTCAAGTAGCTCTCCAGGTCGTCTCTCCTGCGAGCGACGCTTTCCATCTTCTCGCTCAGAGTGAGGTGCTCCTTCTTCCAACGCGAACACTCCCTGTTGGCTTCCTTCAGAGCGGTCTTCAACTTGGTGTTCTCCCCTTCTAATTGGTCGACCGAAGCCAGCTTCTGCGCGGCCAGAGCAGTCCTGTCATCAGCCTCCTTACGGGCAGCAGCCAAGTCCTGATCCTTCTTCGCCAGAGCTTCTTTAAGTTTTTCTGCAAAAAAAATGACGGTTGAGTCGGAGAAAGCGAAATGATATTCAAGCCTAAAAACCAACCAGTCGACAAAGGTGTCTTACCTGCGGCGCCGTCTCTGACATTCTGCAGCTCTGTCCTGGCCAGCTCCAGATCAAGGTTCATTTGAATTTGCTGCTTCTCCAAGTCAGCCAAGCGGGTTCCAAGATCACAAGATTTCTGAAGTCAAAGAGGAGAAGTTACAATTTCAGTAAAAAGGAAAAAGCAACAAAGGCAGTAAATACTAAGACTACGGTCGACTGCCAGCAGTCCACCATAGTCTCGGGGACTACACCCAGTGGGTGCACTTAGCGTGCCCCCACCGGTTCCTATCCCACTCGGCCGATCCCTGAAGTCGAGTCTAAGACAAGCTGCTTCCGAGCAGTTAAGAGACAATAACAGAGTTTCTAAGACTACAACCGAAGCAAAACATTCGACAGTAGCCTCGGGGGCTACACCCAGTGGGTGCACTCAGCGTGCCCCCACAGTAAAAAAAGAGAGAAAAGACGTCGACTGCCCGCAGTCGACGAGGTTCCATTCGGCACGGCCCGATCAGACAGAGCGAAGAAACTCAACTACGACTCAACTTAAAAAGACTACAGTCGACTGCAAGCAGTCGACCGTAGTCTCGGGGACTACACCTAGTGGGTGCACTTAGCGTGCCCCCACTCGCCCAAGAATTGGCAAACACACCCACTGGGTGTACAAACTTAAAGACCTTCGGAAAAGAGATTCTTCAAAGAACATACCAAAACAGACCAAGTGTTGAAGTCAACTGACTTGGACATTGCTCTGAAGAGCCGAGCTTGCGTCGTAAGCCGCCTGGCAAGCCTCCCGAGCCACTTTTACCTGCTCCATCATGACTCCAGCCTGGCGTACAGCCTCCTTCGCAGCAGCCGCTTGGTCCTCAGGGACGGGGTACGCAGCAAAAAGCGAAGACGGATCTGCAGTCGACGCTGAAGGCTGCACACTCGTCAAAGGAACAGCGAAAGTCACGGAAGCCCGAGTGGGTTCGTCATCATCCCGAACTGCAGCTTCAGGCGCGGGAGTGGATTGCGGAGCCTTGTCAGCCAACACCTTCTTCTTCCTCTTCACCCTTAGTGGTGTGTTGTCGTCGTCGTCCGGGAGGTCGATAACATGAGGAGGAGCTGCAAGGAAAACATTCAATCGACCAACGCTTCAGTCGACTCGTAAGCAGGACGGCAGTAATCGTACCAGGGTTGGAGGTGACAGCGTCCTCCATCTCTTGGTCGTCGTTCCTGGCGGAGACCTCAGAAGTTGCACCACTGCAAATCTCAAAAATTAGTCAGTTGGCCCAGTGAATCGACCAAGGATCCGTCCACAGTCGACAAAGGAAAGCAAGTGTTGTTGTTACCCCGAAATGGTGGGAACAGCTATCTTCAATTTGGGCAAGGCCTTGGGCGGCTTAGATGGCGCCGTTCGTGGGTGCTTGGGAGCCTTCCCGGTCGGCGGAGGAGAAGAAGTCTGAGGGCGTTTCGACGACTGCCCAACAGGAGCGGCCGCCTTGCCACGTTCCTGCGCTGGATCGTGGGCGAGCTTGGACCGTCCCTCCGGGCGGGAGGGTTCAGCCTCCTCCTCCTCCTCGCTGGAGAAGATGTCGTCGCCCTCCTCTCCCTCACCGTCGGACTCCCACTCGACCTGGTCGTCCCCGCTCTCGCCTCCGCTCCCCTCACCTTCCTCGGTCGGCCCTTGTGCCCCGCTGGGCGTCGAGTACATCTCAGTGGTAGCCTGGAGGACAACAGACAGGACGAAAGTCAGTCGACTTATACAAAGAAGACTAATACAGAAGGCCAGATATCCGACACAAAGACATACCTGATCCACTTCATATGAGTTGTCGAGTGGAATCACCCTTCTGGCTCCTCGGGGGTTGTCTTTGTTCCCCGTGATACTTGACAGCCAACCCACCAGCATCTCATCGGTGACCTCCTCCGGGTGGATCCGAGTGGTGTCGTCAAGGCCAGAATACAGCCACATCGGATGGTCTCGCGCCTGGAGCGGTTGGATGCGCCTCTGGAGAAAGACCTCTAACAGGTCCATCCCGGTCACCCCCTCACGGACAAGCTCAACCACTCGACCCGCCAACACCTTGACCTGGGCCCTTTCCTCCGGCGTGACTTTCAGAGAGACAGGCTTCTCGGCTCGGTCGAGGGAAAAAGGAGGAAGACCAGTCGACTGTCCGGAGGTAGCCTGGTCCTGGCAGTAGAACCAGATCGACTGCCAGCCGCGGACCGACTCCGGGAAGGTGATAGAGGGAAAACAGCTCTTCCCCCTCGTCTGGATCGCCAGGCCCCCGCACAGCTGGATCACTTGCGTCTTTTCATCACTCAACTTGGCCTTTTTAACCGACTGAGAGCGGCATGTGAAAATATGCTTGAAAAGCCCCCAATGCGGACGGCAACCCAGGAAGGCCTCGCACATGGAAATGAACGCGGCAAGATAGACTATGGAGTTGGGGGTAAAGTGATGGAGCTGCGCTCCAAAGAAATTCAAGAAACTCCGGAAGAAAGGATGGGGCGGCAGAGAAAACCCTCGGTCGATGTGGGTGGCTAAGAGCACGCACTCACCGTCACGGGGTTGAGGTTCGATCTCTCCCTCCGGAAGACGTGCAGCTTCGTGGGGAATGGCTCCCCCCTCGACCATGTCGTCAAGATCGTCTTGCCGGAGCACCGAGGGCATCCAGTCGCCCTGGATCCAACCTTTGGGCAGAGCGGTCCTGGAGGAGGATCCGCCCCGAGCCGATCTCTTCCCTTTCCCCGCCGCCGCCGCCTTCTTCGCGCGCTCCAAAGCGGTGGTCTTGCCCTTCACCATCGTCGCCGGAGAGATCTCGCACGGGCTCGCGGCGCTAGGGTGAGAGCGGAGGTAGCAGAGAGACTGGCAAAGGGAGAGAGGAAGAAGGAAGGAGAAGAGAGCGCACGGCTTGGAAACCCCGAGCCGGCAACTTATAAGGGGCCGCTCCCGAGTGGCTGACCGGTAGGCCCAGGCCATCCAGTCAAATCCCGCAACAGGCGCGCACGCAGTACGTGGCGAAAAAGGCGACGCGGAGATCGAGGAACTTCCGCTTTATCGCTCCCGATTACTGCGGCGGCTCCCGTCCCGCGCGCTTCCCAAAATCCAAATCCCGCGACATCCGCGGGCCGCAGAACAGCTTGCTAAAAAACAGAAGACCCCGATCGCGCCGGCACTCGGTATGGCACAAACAAAGAAATTCACTCGACGGAAGGCCTGGAATGGATCAAGGCGACTGAAAAAGGTTGGCAACGTCATCTGTGACGATTGTCCCGAAACGAGGCGCTCACATAGCCCGAAGAACCAGTCGGAAAGATCTCCAACTCTTTCCCCACTCTAACCTCGATCCATTCGGGGGCTAATGATGAAGACATGTACCTAGGGTAGGGACACGGACCTGACCGAAGGGTCCTACTCTAGGACACCCCTGGGAGAAATCACCTTTCAATCGACTTGAAGGCATCCCACTCGACAGGTTCAACACACTCGACCAAGAAGCTACCACTCGACCAAGAAGCTACCACTCGACCATGAAGCTACCCATTCGACTGCCAGGAGATCTACAGTCACTCCGTAGGCAAACGGTCAGCTGGTAAGTAGTCTTCATGGTCATTACAGCACTTTATTAGAGGCGTTACCAGTAACGCCCCATCTTAAATGTACTTTAAAACCCTGCATTACTGAGGGCAGGAGGGGGTCGGCGAACTCTATATAAGCCACCCCCCTCTTCAGTAGGAAGGGTTCGCACCCCTGTAATCCATACACGCATAATCCAGTCGACCGCCTCCGGGCTCTGAGACGTAGGGCTATTACTTCCTCCGAGAAGGGCCTGAACTCGTAAATCTCGCGTGTAACAACTCCCCAATAGCTAGGATCTAGCCTCTCCATAGTCACCCCCCTACATCACTGTCAGAGTTAGAACCACGACACCCGCGATCCATCATCTTTGCTAACCTGCTTCGCCCGCGCGCCCGCTAACCTGCTTCACCCGCGCCAGCCGTCGCGCGATCCACCCGAGCGCTCGCGCCCGAGCCAGCCGCCTCGTCCCACCCGAGCCGCCGCACGCGACCGAGTCGCTGCTGCCGCCGCCCGACGCCGAGTCACCTCCGCCGAGCTGCCAGCTGCCGCACGATCCCGCGCTGCCGCACCACCCGAACCATCCGAGCCGCCCGCGCCCACACCATGTCGTCCGTCGTTGTACCGGACGCGCCACAGCCGCAGCAGGACGTCGGTGTACCTCGTCAGCAGCAGCAACCACAGCTCCAGGTTCCACGGGCACCTGCACCGACGCTCCCCGTACCGCGTCCGCCGGCGCATCAGGCATACTACGCGGCTCCACAACCCTATGGAGGGTATCCACCGTCGCAGCTAGGGGTGGGCATATAAACCGAAAACCGAACGATCGAACCGATTTAACCTGAACCGAAGCCGAAGTGACCGAAACCGAATTGTTCGATACTATGCTCGGTTAGCAATTCTGAGAAACTGAATTTTGTTCGGTGAAATCGGTCTACACAGTCTGTCAACCGAATTGACCGAAGCACCGAGGCCTACCACTAACTGTCTGGCGCGTCTTCATAAATTAGCTCCCATTTATTCGCTTTGTGCTACTAGCCAACGAACATCAATTATCCTTGCAAAAAAATCAAATGAATTGATGTCGCGTTAATGTGATTTAGTGGCGAACAGTGCCATAGGCTGGCCGGCTGGCCCGAGATTCCCTCCATGCTTCTCGTCACGTGTACTGGACGCCCGCCTGCCTTTCTTTTTTTATTGAACCTAGCCTAGGTGTTGTTTGTTGTTGCGTGTTGTCTCGCTCACAGCCTGTTTTTTTTTCTTTGAGCATAACACGTGTTGTTATCTAGCCCACACAAACCATATCTCTTAGCCCAGCCGAGAAAATGAGTACAGCAGCCATCCCATCCGGCTAGCCCAACCCGCCAGCTGTCTGTTCGGTACAAAACCGAGTACCGAACCGATTGATGAGGGAGCCGAAGCCTCGGTTTCGTTTATTGCTAGAGACCGATCGGTCCACGTTTTCAAGGAACCGAGAAAATTGAAACACCGAAGTACCGAACCGTTCGGTTCGGGGGAACCGAACGCCCAGGCCTACTCGCAGCTGAGCGGCGGCTATGGCCTCTCCATGGCGCCACCGCAGCCCTCGCCGGCCCTGCCACCGTCGCCCTAGGATCCGACTCCCCTCGCCGCGTTGTACACCACGCCTACACCGAACAACTACACTGAAGGCGGTGATTGGTATATGAACACCGGTGCTACGGCTCACATGTTTGCTCATCCTGATAACCTTGCCTCCTTCACTCCTATCTCTACCGACCGCCACATTATTGCCGGCGACGGTTCCACACTTCCTATCACACACATTGGGCACACCTCTTTTCCTTCTAGTTCCACTCCATTGTCTTTATGTAACATACTTGTGTCACCTCATTTATTAAGAATCTCATTTCCGTTCGTTGTTTCACTCGTGAAAATCCTATTACTGTTGAATTTGGCGAGCTTGGTTTTTGTGTCAAAGACGCTCGAACTAGGATGGTACTTCACCGATGTGACAGCCCCGACGAGCTCTATCCGGTGCACTCGCCTTCATCCACTACCACCGCACCGGTTTCTCTCTTCGCTGGAGTCAATCTCTGGCACGCTCGCTTGGGTCATCCCAACCCCGTCACACTTTGTCATATTCTTAGGAGTTTCAGTTTCAGCTGCAATAAGACCGAGGATCACACTTTTCATGCCTGTCGAGTCTGCAAACATGTTCGCCTGCCTTTTACTAATTCCACCACCATCGCTTCTTTTCCTTTTTAGTTGATTCAGCACTGGCGTCTGGGTGGTCAATCCAGCGCCGGTGTTCGGGAAGCGAAGCCCGAGCGGCCAACGCAGTAGTTGCGTCCGAGCTTAAGCCGACAATGACGGCAGGCGTGTGACAACGTGTGGACGAGCGTGTCAGCAGTAGAGTCTGGGCTGTCAATGCAGCGCCGGTGCCCGAGAAGCGAAGCCCGAGCGGCCAGGCCTGAGCGGCAAACGCAGCGCCAGGCGGAGGCGGCAGTAGATACGCGACAGACGCGGGAGGTGATGGAGTAGTCCCATTCGGAGCAGGGCGGCGACGTCCGGAGCACAAGGACAGGCGGGCAGACACGCAGACGATGACCATGACGGGCCGCCGCATCGCGAGGGGCCGCCATGTCGGAGAAGAGGCTGGGTTATCGCGCTTGTGTCAGAGCAGAGGCATGTGGGGTCGACGCCGGTGGCGGGCGACGCAAACCGATCTTAAGTTTAAAATAAAAAACAAAGCGCCGATCAATGCGACCGGCGGGAGAAAGAAAACTCCGGATCAAAAGATTGGGAAAAGGACTATCTAGGGCAGCCGATCAACTGGATTGGCAGACAAACCCTTGGTACGGTTAGCGCGGCCTCGGGGGCGGCACGATGCGAAAGCGGCGGCTAGGGCTTTGAGATGGTTAGGCTGATACCACATGTAAGTGGAATTAAGAGGGAGATTAATGGAGCTATTGTTGTAGTACTTGAGCCTTGTGGGTGTATACACCGGAGTAAATGACCATCTTAAAGTACAAACAAGTTAGAACAAATCCTAATCTATCTTATCTTTCCTAATAATCACGATACTCAACAAATTCATCCTAACATTTCCTTGACATAGTCACATTCGTCCTAACGTTTCCTTGACATATAGTCACATTCGTCCTAACATTTCTTCTGACATATAGTAACGAAGCAACCACGAGAAAGACAGAGGGAAAACAGCAAATTAGCCGGTGGAGGCTCGAAAGCATTGGTGGTCTTTTTGGATTTTCTGCTACAACTGAAATTGAAGACTGCGACGCCACTAGTGTGACATCTGAAGCCGAGTATTGTTTTTATAGTGTTGCTTTATGGGATGCCTTACTGGCAGCGAACAGTAACATAGCAATTTAACAACGTTGTAGTGAGTTAATTAAGTACTGAACATAGTAACAGTACTAGCAGACAACTACGTTGGACAGTGCTAATTAGCTAGCTGCCAGGTTGAATTATTTACTACGTAGTAACAGTAGCAGACAGTGTTCAGTTTGCACGCCTATTGGTAATTGAGCCATCCACATGCATGCCCAGGGCACATGCGAATTTGAACAAATGACTCGAAAGCCTCCTCGCATCACCTAAGGTAGTACAGACTAAGCACACAACAAATAAGACAAAGAAAACTAGCTAGCTAGCTATGCAATTCTAAGACTCTGTGTAATCCAACGACTGCTCAACTAGCTAGCTGGATATAATTTCCCACATTGCTGCAGTCATAAGCTAGCTGGATATGCATACATGTTACATGATCACCAGTTCAGTCAGGTGGATCACAGATGTGTAGGGATGCCATCACGGAATAATCTATCTACCTTGCCAAACCTGAAGTAGTGGTAGGTGTTGCATGTCTCGCACCGGCTGATCAGGACAGCGTGTCGAGTGGCAACACTGAGCCTTGAAGACCGCGACGGCGCTGGTCAGCCACCAGCGCAAGATCTGAGGCTTTTGTTGTTCGCTCGACTGGATGCTCTAGTTATGTCACGTGCTGTCTGCCGGTGCTTGCGCCTTGAGAACCGGTCTTGCCAACGTGAGATACAAACTAGGTATAATCTCATCTTCTAGGTTGACGGCATCTTGTGGAGTAAACTAGAGATAGCACTGGCTTGCCTTGATTCATTCTAGAAAAGCGCATATGGTTCCTTGGAATCTTAATTTACCGGTTCTTCCATCTTATCTCTTGTCCTCGAACCGCCCAAGTGGTGATGCATGTGTTACTTACGTGAATCCACAAGTGTTCTCTACGTATGCATCATAAAAAGGAGAGACATGCCCGGTCTGCTACCGCCTAAGCCGGTGGAGGTTGTTCCCTCCCTCGTGGCTGCGGTGCTGCCG
Organism: Triticum urartu; assembly: GCF_003073215.2. NCBI lineage: Eukaryota > Viridiplantae > Streptophyta > Magnoliopsida > Poales > Poaceae > Triticum > Triticum urartu. Next base: position 1,562,092 of record NC_053028.1, on the reverse strand, counting down.
GTCCTTGTCTTCGGGTGTCTCGTTTGGATCCGGCCGGCCTCGCTTCGTTGGCCGTGGTGAGACGACGGCGGTGTCCTCGTGACTGTTGGCGCATGTTGGTGGGCGGCGGGTGTGGTGGAGCCGAAGGTTGGTCCTGGGTGGTGGGCGCGAGAGGTCGGGAGAAATCCATGTCGGGTCTTGCCGGCACCAACACGGTGACGCCTGCGGGCGCCGCCATCCTTCTTGAAGGGCGTCGGGTGACCCTCTCCCCCCTCTACCCTCCGTGTACCGGGAGAAATCCTAGGATTCGTCCGGGCAGCAGCGTCGTCATCGTCGCATTCCTTCTTGAAGGTGGTGCTTGGTACACGGCAACTCGGTGGCTTTGGAGCGTGGTGGTTATCTTCGGTGGGCGCAGCGGTCGCGGTGTGCCGTTGCTTTCGTTGATCCGGCGTTGTTGGCATTTCTTATCTTATTTTCTCTTGTTTTTTCTTTTGGGCGTGCTTGTGCTGTTTGCCCCAGCGTTGATCGGAATGTTGTATCGGGTGGTTGCTATATCAATATAGCGGGGCGTAAGCCTATTTTGATAAAAGGAGAGACATTACTAAATGTATAGGTCACTTGAGTTAATGCAGCCAATCGACATTTTGACCAATATTGTACAGTAAAGCTTGTGGAATTTCGTGTTGAACTGACAGTCTTCGGACTGTTTTCCTGTCCATGCATGAATGTGATTAGGTGCCTAGTTAACCTAAAGCATGAAAAGTAGCATATATAAACTCATTTACTTAATCTATGTAACCATGATGCATGTGATAGCATAGATGAAAGCATTCACATTATCTTTTCAAATCTTGTACATCAAGCAAGGCTAGCAAGGTTAAAACCCTTGTTGGTAATGTTGGTGGCACAAATAATGTTTTATTTGTGTTGCTCAGCTTATCATTGGTGTAAGAAACTTGTACCTCCATGGCTTGATACCTTAGTTTCTCACTTTGGGATAATTTGCCACTTGCTGCAAACCCTTGCAGCTGGCGACCCAACTTGTTTTTAGGCTATACAACTCGGAGCAAGCAAGCAGCGGTTGCTACCCATCAAGTTTCCCTGTCCTGATGCTTACCGTTGGTAATTTGGCCCATATCAGAAGCATGAAGGTACACAGGTTGCTCATCAACAGAGGCAACTCCTTGAGCATTATCACGACCTAGACCCTAAACTAAATGCAAATCCCAAAGGAGCAGATCGAGCAAAGTTCGAAGCCATTCCAGGCGGTCATCCTAGGGAGGTCGTATGTGCCCCTTGGACATATCACACTACTAATGTTCTTTGGTGATGGGAAGAACTTCAGCTGAGAATTGGGAACTCTCGAAGTCATCTGCTTCGAGATGGTCTACAATGTCCTCCTTAGGAGACCGGTCTTGGCATAGCTCATGGTGATCCAAACTGCACCTAGCTACATGATGATGAAGGTACAGGGACCAAAAGCCAAAATCGCAGCAAACATCTCCCTGGACAGCAAACTACTGAACGACAACATAGTGGCCAAGGTGTTGCCCATGGTATACCTACTGGAACCTCCGCGGGTTAGGAGCAGGGCGAAGACAAACCATACAGCCACAACAATCAAAGAGGAGTCAGGCGATGGCGAGCCGCCCATGCCTGTTAGTGCTCATCATGAAGGATGACTAAATCCTAACCAAGGTAAAAAGCGAGCCGGGAAACTACCCAAGTCCACGACATAAGAACTTTTTTCACGTTTTTGTTTGAACTCAACTAAACTATTTTCTGTAGCAATTTTGGTGCGTCTACAGTTTTTCTTCCTCCACGCATTAGTTTCATACATAAGTAACACACATAGAGTTAACCAAATGGAGTGTGGTTTGTCGACCAAAAGACCAGGGAGGTTTACGTGTTCAGGACCTCCAGGTCATGAATGATGCCTTACTCGGTAAATGGCTGTTCAACCTACTTACCGAGGATGGTGTTTTGGTGAACCCTTTGCGCAATAAGTATCTTGGACAAAAGCGTTGTCTCGGGCATACTAAAAACCTGGTGAGTCACATTTTTGGTCTGGTCTGATGGTGGTAAAGAAACATCTATTCCGCGTTCGATCATTCGCGATAAAGGATGGCTCCAAGATACGTTTCTTTGAGGACAGTTGGCTAGGAAACACCACTCTTCAGGAACAGTATCCAGCCTTGTACCAAATTTTAGGTGATAAGAACGATGGGAAAGTAGTGGCTGAACCCCGGCCGTGGGTGCACCGACAAAAGAAAACATAGCAAAACATTTTCAATTTTTCTTTTAAACTTTGTGGGAATGATTATCAACAAATGTTATGGGTGCTTGCAAAGTTTGCTGACCGAATAACATTTGAGGAGCTCCGTACAAAAAATATGAAATTACAAAATCTACTCAAACACTGATCTTACATTTTGACTAATTTTTGGTGATTTTTTTTCTTTTTTGTACATAGCTCCTCGAATGTTGTTTGACCACCAAACTTTGCAAGCGCCCACAACATTTGTTGATCATCATTCCCACAAAGTTTCAGAATTTTTTGGACTCATATGGCTTTAATGTCGCCAACTTGTCTTTTTTTAATTATAATTTGCTAGGTTGTTCGTTTAAGGTTGTGTGCATCTTAGCTATGCAGTGACCGGATGTTGCTCATTATGTTTTGTATCCACTTGAAGCTACATTATGAGTTAACAGAAGCGCCCTTTATCGAAAAAGTAAGATAGATAGTAAGTGGAATATCTATATGTGGCATAGAATGCACACAAGAATACGTGGTGGTGTTAGCAGGTTAACGGCCCGTCCATTTGTAAAAAAACACAAGTCGGACGTCAGGACCTCTCCACAACCGCTGGAAAGCTTCCTCGCATCACCTCAGAAGTCACTAAATTTGGGATAGTGCATGGGATACAATTGCAATCGATGTTGTTTGTACTAGAGGACAAATATGGAATCAGTGGCATCGACAGGGAGTTATGAGCATGCGGAAAATATCCGGCGAGACGAAGCCTTAGATGCTCCCATGATACGAGCTTCTAAGAGCCGTTACACCCATTTTGGATCACTATTTAGTATTATAAATTGCTCATGATTATCCATGTTTTGCAAATTATCACACCATCCTGATGCTATTTTCCTCTTAATCTATATGTTGAAACGAAGGAGGGTGGTACTGTGGGAAAACTAGCCAAAAATAAGTGCGCGGAAGACAATATATTTCCGGAGCCCAAATAAATTATCAAAAAATCAGAGAATATCATCGGAAGAGAGCCAAAGGACGGGGGGGGGGGGGGGGGGGGGGGGGGGGTGGTGGGGCCTGCCGGGCCCACATGGCAAGAATTCAAGCAATGATGAGGGAACAAAACACAATATGCTGGCATTTTTTTCGCCGCCTGGGGGGCTACCGGCGAAAATTATAGCCTAGGAGTCGAATGATATCCACTCGTTGCCCCCCCCCCACCGCCCAAGCGTGCGTGCTCTGCTCGCCACCGACCGGCTCTGCATCCGCCTGCTCGCCACCTCCCCGCTCTGCAGCCTCGCGCCCGCGACCCGGCCGGCTCCTCCTCGCGCCCATCAGCCGCCGTCTCCCGCTCGACCGCGCGGCCCGGCCCCGGCGCCGCTCTCCCTCCCTCCCAAGCCCCACGCCATGCTGCTGCCAGCCGCCTGACAAGGTGGACGCCGGCAAGCTGCAGGTCCGCGCCGTGTGGTGGGCCTCGCCGGTGACGGCTACCAGGCGCGCCACGGCGCGCGGGAAGGAGCACCAGCGACCTGGTCCCCGACGGCGACGCGAGGCGCGGGCCGACGGTGCGCCGTCCGCCGACCCGCCGCTATGGCATGTCCTTGGCGTGGCATCGACCGCACGTCCTCGGCTCCCGCAGGCTGCGCTGCTGCGCCACGGAATTGTTGCACTGCCGCGTGCGAGACGGACCTCCCAGCAGTCGTCGCGCGCACTGCTGCCGCCTCCCACCCCAAAGCCAAACTTTCGCCGCCTCGTTGCCGACCTGGTGGTACTGGAAGGAAGCGGCACACCGCCGTAGGATGTCACGCTCGTCTCCTATCTCACGGCGGCGAGCAGTTTGCTATCCTCCTTGAGCCGCTCCATGCCCGCGTGGAGCTCGATGACGTAGGCCGCACCGTCTCCGGGAGCAGCAGCCTCGCTCGAGCAGGAGGGAGACGGGGAGACGAGCAGAAGCCGAGCAGCAGCAGCCGCGGCCACAAGGCCAGGCGCTCGCGCTCGCCGCTGGGCGTCACCGGACAAGAGCGCGTCGACGGCGCCCTTGCACGCGAGCGGCCCATGGAGGGCGGGAGGTGCGCGCGGAGGGGCGGCCATGCGAGCTCGCGTGCCGCTACGAGGGCGGGAGGCGCGGAGGCGCGGCCATGCGAGCTCGGGAGGGTGGGCAGTGTCCGGGCGGGAGCGCGAGACCTTCTTCTCCGCGGCTGCTCCGGGGAGGCGCGACGCGGGGTGAACGACGGGCAATGGGGCCGGCCGCCTGCGGCTCCTCCGGGGAGATGCGGGCGAGGACGGCGACGGGAGACGGGGCCGGCTCGCCGGTGGAGGGCGTCCAGGATTGCCGGAGCGAGGAGCAGGGGAGAGAGGAGAGAGAGCAGAGGAGCGAGGCGGGCATGCAGGAGAGGGCTTGTCTTTTTTGCATACAACACGTGATGGGCCAAGCCAGGAAAAGAAAGAGAGAGTAGAGAGGCTGGCAGTGGGCCTTTGGCAGCGAAAGTATCGCGCCGGCGCCCCCAGCTGCCTCCCAGTTTGCTGCGTTCCGCTTGCGCATGCCGGTCGTAATTTTAGACAAATCCGGCGAAAAACAGCTTCCTGGAGGCCTGAGTGGGGCGTTTTTTGCCCGCCAGCGGCTAAAAAATGGCCTGGGAGGGCGTCTTGGGGGGCCGGCTGGGGATGCCCTTATGAGGCGGGTTGCACTGTCACGAACCGAGCTCACAAATCACAGTGGGAATGGGTATTGGAGAAGTAAGATGCGGTTTGGGAGGTAGACGAAAGCAATCTCACACTAGGGATAGGAAATACAGAGATACAATGGGGATACCGGAGGAAGAAGAACTGAGGACAGGGAGAAGATAGAGGTCATCGATCTGTTCTGTTCGTCCCTCTGAGGTACTCGAACTTGCTGCCAGCCATTGGACACATACTAGTACATGATCATCTGGAAATACAAGACAACCTAGAACAAATCCTAGTCTATCATATCTTTTGTAATAATCACAATACTCAACAAATTCGTCCTAACGTTTTCTCTGACGTATAGTCACGTTTGTTCTAACATTTGCTCTGACATATAGTAACCAACCAACCACGAGAAAGACAGAGGGGGAAACGGTAAATTAGCTGGTGGAGGCTCGAAAATATTGGTGTTCTTTTTGGATTTTCTGCTACTCAGCTCGATGGAGAAGCTGGTGGAGTACAATTGAACATTGAAGACTGTGTGACATCTGAAGCCGAGTATTGTTTTTATAGTGTTGCTTCACGGGATGCCTACTGGCAGCGAATAGTTACTTAGCAATTTAACAACATTGGAGTGAGTTAATTAACGTAGTAACAGCAGCAGACAACTGCGTTGGACAGTGCTAATTAGCTAGCTGCCAGGTTGAATTATTTACTACGTAGTAACAGTAGCAGACAACTGCGTTGGACAGTGCTAATTAGCTAGCTGTTCAGTTTGCACGGCTATTGGTAGTTGAGCCATCCACATGCATGCCCAGGGCACATGCAAATTTGGACAAATGACACGGAGCTAATAAATGCCTGCTACCTTCGTCCTCGTTTATTAGTCTCTTTCGTATTTTATGCCAAATTTTGATCTTATTTTTTTTACGATTTATAACAAAATGTTAATGCATTTCATAAATAATAATATAATTGCAAACTATTCAAATACGAATCCAACGATGTAATTTTTGGTGACATATATTAATATTTTGTTAGTCAAATCTCTAGTCAAAATTTGGTTTAAAATACAAAGGGGACTTTGAAACCAGCACAAAGGTAGTACAGACTAAGCACACAAGAGATAAAACAAAGAAAACTAGTTACCATCTCCTTTCTGATTTAGAGGGCTTAGCTCAATTTTCTCGTTTTTTCCGATTTAAACGGCTCATCTTCATTTCCTTTTGAGTTTTCGAGGCGCATTAAAATTTTGCATGCAAAATAAAAAATGAACTCACCAATGCGTGTAATGTTCCTACTCATCTAATGACCAAGCATGCATGCACTACAATTGATTCAAATTAATGCATCAGTTTAATTTAAATAGTTTTGTAAAGTACGAGATACTTTCCTTCACTCACCATTTGTCTTGATTGATGAGATTTCAGATTTAAGACCAGTAAACTGAAAAGGATGGAGTAGCTAGCTATGCAATTCTAAGGATCGCAGACTTGTTACATGCTCAACAATTTAGTTAGGTAGATCACAGACGGAATAATTTTGTACCTTGCCAAACCCGAAGTAGTGGTAGATGTTGCCTGTCTCGCACTGGCTGATCACGATAGTGTGTCGACTGGCAACACTGAACCTTGAAGGCCGCGATGGTACTGGTCAGCCACCAGGGCAAGATATGAGGCTTTTGTTTTGTTTTGGCCGACGGGATGCTCTTGCAGCTTGAGAAACGGTCTTGCCAACAACGTGAAATACAAAGTAGGTATAATCCCATCTTGTTGGTTGATGCCATCTTGTGGAGTAAACTGATCAAGCCATGTTGAGTTTTTGGACTAGCCATAGTGGAGAGTAAATTACATTAGTAACATACACGCTACCCTAGGCAATATTACTTCCTTGCTATCCATAGTGGGGGTAATATAGGTGGTAACATCACACTTATCTAGGTAAAATATATGACGTGGCAAGTAATTAATGATGAAAGAGAGGCATGTAGTAACATAGCTAATTACTCATACTATGGGTAACATCACACATATCAAGACAAGATGAGTCTACAACTTAATAAATGAAAGTTGCATGACACCACACATATGTTGTTCCCCACCATAGAGGTAGTAATATTGCTAGTCTAAGTTACTCCCCACTATGTAGTCCTCAGAGTGGGTTTTAACATGTGTGGTGTCATGCAAAACTTCATTTATTAGGTTATAGACTTATATTGTCTTGAGATATGTGATGTTATGGTAACTAGTTAAGTTACTCAATTTACCTCTCTCTCCATTAACTCATTGCCACATAGACAAAATTGTTGAGTACCCAATGTTACTCTTGAAGTTACTCCCACTATTATCAGTTTTAAGGGTAATAATCATGCTCAATCATGTTATCGTGCAAACACTGACTTGCCTTGACCCAATCTAGAAAAGCGCATATGGTTCTTGGAATCTTAATTTACAGGTTCTTCCATCTCATCTCTTGTCCTCGAACCGCCTAAGTGTTGATGCATGCGCTATCACGTGAATCCACAAGTGTTCTTTACGTATAAAAAGGAGAGACTTTACTAAATGTATGGGTCACTTCAGCCAATGCAGCCAATCAACATTTTAACCAATATTGTATAGTAAAGCTTGTTGAACTGGCAGCCTTCAGACTGTTTTCTTGTCCATGCATGAATGTGATTAGGAGCCTAGTTAACCTAAAGCATGAAAAAAAAGCATAGAGATAATCATTCACTTAATCTATGAAACCACCATCCATGTGGTAGCATAGCATACATGAAAGCATTCACATTATCTTTTCAAATCTTGTACATCAAGCAAGGCTAGCAAGGTTGAAACCCATTGGGAATGTTGGGGACACAAATAATGTTCTATTTGTGTTGCTGAGCTTATCATTGGTGTAAGAGACTTGTGCCTCCTTGTCTTGATACCTTAGAGCATCTCCAGCCGTTGGCCCCCCAGGGGGCGCCTAAAATCACCGCCTGGGGGTGAGCCGGCGCAAAAATTGGGCCTGGGGGCGAGTTGGTCCCCAGCCGCCGGCCCCAAGGCCGCCCCCAGGCGCGTTTAAAAACAAAAGATGTATAGCAAATTTCAGCACAGTTCGGCGAAGTTCGGCTAAACACGATAAATTTCGGCCAACTTGGGCATATATTTCGACAAAGTTCGCGTATTTTCATTACATAGCACTAAATAATCTAAAAAAAACTTGCTGAAGTCACCGCCGTCGCCGCCATCCTCACCGCCTCGTCGTTGTCGGCCTTCTCCTCCTTGACGCGGGCGCCCGTGCTGGACCCCTCCCCGGTGTCGCCATGGCGGACTGGTGGCGGCGCGTCGTCGTCGTCGTCGAGGGGGGTACGCTAACGGCGGGTCGTTGCCGCCCTCGAGGTACGTCAGCACGCCCTCGAGTGTGCGGCCGGGGACGCACCACCACAGGTGGCGCCCCTCGCTGTTCTTCAGGCCGCCGACCACCGGCGCGCCGTTGGTGGACGCCAACCGCTGCTGCTGGCGGCACTCGAAGTACGCCGCCCAAGCCGCGTGGTTGTCGGCGGCGTACTGGGGGAGGGAGAGCTGGGCGTCGGTGAGGGAGGTGCGCACGACCTCGACCTCCTCGGCAAAGTATTTGGGCTTGGCCACGGCATCGGGCAGCGGGGGAATGGGCACCCCCCCATTGCTAAGCTTCCAGCCCGTCGGCCCGGCGCGCATGTCTGGCGGCGCCTGGATGTTCGCCTGGAACAGGAGCCAGGACTCCTGTTCGTGGAGCGAACGGCGGCCGAAGCCGTTGGCCGCCGCCTCGTCTCCGGGGAAACGCTCTGCCATCGGGAGAGGGGGGGAGAGGGAGAGGGAGGGGCTGGGCGGCGGCGAGGGGCGGGGCTGGTGTGGGCACAGGCGAGTGAGGCCACCGGCTATATAGCCGCGCCGCGCTCGTGTGTACGCGTGCGAGGGAGGGGAGGCGTCCCGTGACGCGCTGCCCGTGAGGAATCAATGGCAAGACTGACCGGCGGCAGCCTTGCCATTGATTCCCTGCGGGAACCGAGGCCGTTGGGGGAAGACGAGGCGCCGTGTCGCTGACGCGGCTGGCCCGCGGCTTTTTCGCGCCAAAACAGCTCGCCCCGGCGCCCCCCAGCGCATCGGGTTCGGCCTGGGTCCGCTGGCGCTGTTTTCGGCCCAGGCCGGCGAAAATCGGGCTCCTGAGGGCGCGACTGGGCCGTTTTTTCGGCGCCGGCGCTAAAAAATCGCCTGGGGAGGCCTTCCTGGGGGCGCGGCTGGAAATGCTCTTAGTTTCTCACTTTGGAATAATTTGCCACTTGCTGCAAACCCTTGGAATTGGGGACCTTAACTGGGTTTTAGGCTATACAGTTTGGAGCAAGCAACCAGCGGTTGCTACTACATGTCAAGTTTCGTTATCCCGACGGTTACCATTGGTGACTTGGCCCATCATCAGAAGCATGAAAGGTTCATAGGTTGCTCATTTATAGAGGCAGCTCCCTGAGCATTATCACGACCTAGACCCTAAACTAAATGCACATCCCAAAGGAGGAGATCGGACAGAGTTCGAAGCCTTTCCAGGCAGTCATCCTAGGGATGTCGTATGTGCCCCTCGGAGATATCACACTATCAGTGTTCTTTGCTGATGGGAAGAACTTCAGATGATAATTGCGCACTTTCGAAGTCATCTGCTTCGAGATGGTCTACAATGCCCTCCTTAGGCGACCGGTCTTGGCATAGTTCATGGTGATCCAAACCACACCTACATGATGATGAAGGTACAGGGACCAAAGACCAAAATCCCAGCAAACACCTCCCTGGACAGTGAACTACTAAACGACATCATAGTGGCCGAGGTGTTGCATGCGGTCTACATACTGGAACCTCCACGGGTTAGGAGTAGGACGAAGACAAACCAGACACCCACAATAATCAAAGAGGAGCCAGGCGATGGCGAGCTGCCCATGCCTCTTACAACTCATCATGAAGGTTGACAGAGTCCCAACCAAGGCAAAAAAGCGAGCGAAGAAACGACGCAAGTCCACGAGATAAGAACTTGTTGACCTTTTTGTTCGAACTCAACTAAACTGTTTCCTGTAGCAATTTTGGTGCGTATACATTTTTTTCTTCCTGCACGCATAAGCTTCCTACATAAGTAACACACTAAGCAAGTGGAATATCTATATGCAGCACATAATGCACATAAGAAGACATGGCTGTGTCAACAGGCTAATGGCCCGTCCATTCGTAAAAAAGAACTAATCAGAGCTCACGACCTCTCCACAAGCGCTCGAAAGCCTCCTTGCATCACCTAAGAAGTCAGCAAGTTCAGGATGGTGCATGGGATGCAATTGCAATTGATGTTGTTTATATCAGAGGACAAATATGGAATCAGTGGCCTTGAATGAGAGTAATGAGCATGGGGAAAGTATGAGGTGATACACACTACCGGGATCGCACCCTATGCCGACGGCCAGGGCCGTCGGCATAGCCCTGAATGGCCGCCGGGACAGGCCTATGCCGACGGCCCCCGTCGGCAACATATCCGTCGGCGTAGCCAGGAAGGCCGTCGGCATAGAAAGACCGTCGGCATAGGGCCTGTCCCGACGGTGTCCGTACATCTATGCCGACGGCCCTGGCCGTCGGCAACGTTATCGCCTAACGACGGCTGCCGTCAAGTGCTGACCAATGCTTGCTCACCACGTGGCAGGTCTATGCCAACGGCCTAGCCGTCGGTATAGTTTTCAACTAAGCCGACGGCTAGGCCGTCGGCATAGACGTGCCACGTGGCGAGCAGGCGTCACCCCTGGGGCATAGACCGTCGGCATAGACATGCCACGTGGCAGCCACTGGGAGCTCCTGGAGCAGGCCTATGCCGACGACTTAGCCGTCGGCTTAGTTTGAAACTATGCTGACGGCTAAGCCGTCGGCATAGACCCTGCCACGTGGCAGCCACTGGGAGCTCACGGCAGCTCTATGCCGGCGGCCTAGCCGTCGGCATAGTTTCTGTCTATTTTTTTTTCTTTTTTCTGTTTTGTTTCAGCTCAATTCATTTGAATATATACAGCATCACACAACAAATATATGCATCACATAACAGCTGGCCCAGCAGCATCACACAACAAATTCATCATCACACATCATAAGAAGCATCGCAAAGCATAAACATATAAGTATCATCACCACCAAGCATATAAGAATCTTACAAACAACAATAAGAAACATCACAAGCATATAAGTATCATCACCACCAAGACCGCCACAATGTGACCCAAAGGCTTAAGCGCCAGGACGTCGAGCACCACAGAGGTCGTCACCGCCAAGACCACCGAAGCCCAGGTCGTCACTGCTAGTGGCAGCGCTACCGCCAAGACCGCCTACACCTCCGCCTCCGCCTCCGTGGATCGGAGTGGTCGGGCTCCGTGACTCGGGAGTGCTGCGAAGACCACCGCCAACGGTAGATCCACCTGTTCCCTAGATGTTGAAAAGACATATTAACGGGATATATGACTATGTTGAAAGGCATGACATGCTTTGGGTGAATAGATTGGGGATGAACTAACCGGCGAGGGGCCAGCGTTTTGTGCCACAAACTCCTCAAAGCTCATCAGCACTGGTTGTGCTGGAGGGCATTGTGCTGGAGGGAACTGAGGACACCTGCCGGCCGCCATATCCTGAAAAAACTGCTGCATCTGGCTATCCCTCTGCACTTGGTGTTCATAAAGCCTCTGATGCCACGCCATGGTCTCCTGGCGTGTGTACTCCAGGTAGGCCTACGGTATTACATGATGGAACTCATAAAACTACTAAATGTGGAAAATAAAGTGAGCAATGAAGATAAGAGGGAAAATACTTATAGATTGTTGCTCCTGAAAGAGGGCCTGTGTACTGGTCACTGGCTGGCTCGTGCGCTGGCTCAGGCTCTGGTCGATCCGACGAAGCTGTGTGTAGGAGATACTAGGAGTGATCACAGCATCGAGAACCGCCTCCCGACCGTGCTCCTTGGGCCCCATGCTCACCACCGCCCTGTCGTCCAGAGGCGCCGCAATGGGGTCAGGTGTGTCAGGATGCAACTTCAGATACGCTTCGGAGTAGGCCCGCTTCCTCCCCGCGGTCTTCTTGCCGTAGTACTGGGGCTCGCCAGGCTTGGAGTCCTTCCGCGTATGGGCGATCTTCCACGCCTGCATGTCTGAGAGCGGCCGCTTCAGTTTCTCCTCCTGCACCACCAAACAGAGGTTAGTCATACATAAGACAGTGATGGTAAATAGAAGAAGAAGAATGTTTAATGGGGTTAGTCATACATTAACTGCCTTGTGGAGATAGTGGTTTCGGTTTCCCTGAGCATGTACTCCCTCCGTCCCTCGGTTAGCCTTATTTTTGGTTCTCATAGCCGCCCAGGCTCCAATCTCATCACACCAATGATCCACCAATGCCGCCCAGGACTCGTCTTTTCCATAACACCAATTTGGACACACCTACATAATAAAAGCATAATGGCATGTAGGTGTGTCCAAATTGGTGTTATGGAAGCATAAAGCATAAAGCATAAAGCACCACAAGGTAATGAAAGCATAATGAAAGCATAATATATGAAAGCATAATGAAAAATCTTTTATACTTACCGCCAAGAACTCGGGCCTCTCCAAGGTAATGCCCATCCTCCGCGCTTCTTCCTTGGTCATCTTCACACCAAGATAGTTGTGGTAGTATGTGGAGATGGCCACATAGCGCACCTCGTACTGCATCTGGCGGGCCTTCTTCTTGCATTGGCGCAGCATGATCTGGTCCGCTCTAGCCCTGTGCTCCGGAAGAACTCGATAGAATTTCTACAATCATGCATGAAACAAGAATGGAAGAAACCATGAGTTAAATCATTTTCATGAAACTAGAATGGACTTGTTCTTCTGAAGAGAACTCACCCAGAAAGTAGTGATCATGGCCTTGGCATGGGTCTCATGGTCCGCGTGGCGGGCCGCTTCCCAGTGGTCCCAGCTCGTGGCCAAAACCCGACGAGCCGGCTGCCTGACTGGATCCGGACAGTACAACCCCGGCCAGTATAACTTCAGCAAGACGGTGATGAGGCCGTTGGGAATACGGACCCCTTTAGAATATATCCAGTTGCTGCAAAAGAATGAACTATTAGCATGTGACAAGCAAAATAAATAACAACCGGAATAAGCATGTGACAAGCAAAATAATGAACCACTTACTCTTTTCCCGTGGGCTCAATGAGCCACTTCTGCTCCTCAGTAGCCGGAACCTGCTTTGGTAGCTTTGCGTTACCACGCAGCCACCCCTTCTTGTCAACCCCCTTCCCGTCACCACCATCATCCCCGCCACCGCCCTCCTACTCGCCTGCCTCCCCCTCCCCAACCTCCTCCTCCTCCTCCTCGCCTGCCTCCTCCTCCACCTCCTCCTCCTCCACCACCACCTCCTCCTCCTCCTCCTCCCTAGAGTGTACCTCACTAGAGGAGGGCCTCGAAGACAACACCCCTAAGTCGGTGTAGGTGCGCTCTTTCTGGCCGCGACCCCCTGTAGTGGCTCTCCCCCCAGCACCTCGTCCTCTAGAGGCTCTCCCCCCGCCCCCTCCTCCTCTAGGGGCACCTCTCCCTTGACCTCCCTATGAGGAGTCATCGTCAAGTAGCCGAGGGGGAGGATTACGTGCTCGACCACTCCGACTAGGAAGGCCGACGACCTTGCGTAGGAAACCCACGCAGTCGGCCTTCCATAAATAGGGAAGCTGCAAGAAGGGGGTAATGTGCGTCCAGTTGTGCGTCTCGCCATATCCCTCGAAGCCTTTGGCTTTGGCTTTGCCTTTGCCTTTGACTTTAGGCTTGAGAGCTTTTAGCTGAGCAAGAACATCTGCCCCCGAAAATGTTGGAATCTCGGTTACTTCATGAACAACCCGGCCTTTCGTGAAGTTCTTCTTGTCTTCCCTGTCTGGATGGTCTGGAGGGAGGAACTGTCGATGCAGGTCAAAGGCTACATACTTGCCACCCTTACTCAGCCAAATCATTCGCAGAGCCTGCATGCACACTGGACATGGCATCTTACCACTTGTACACCATCCGCAGAATAAAGCATAGCCGGGAAAGTCATGCATGCAATAGTGCAACCAAACTTTCATCAAGAAATTTCTCTGCAGATCCCGGTCGTATGTCAACCTCGGAAAGTACCAAGAATGGTGCAAAGCATCCACAAGCGGCTGCATAAACACACCCAATTGCTTCCCCGGGTAGTCAGGCCCCAGAATGATGAGCGACAAGAACATGGTCTTCCGTTGCATTAGGGCACCGGGAGGAAGATTGAGCGGAATTACAAACACAGGCCAGCAGCTGTATGGATTGGACGACATACCATATGGATTCAACCCATCACCTGATATGGCTATTCTGACATTCCCAGCCTCGGCTGCTTCCTCGGGGTATTCTTCATCGAATGACTTCCATGCTTCCCCTCCCGATGGATGTACGATTTTTTTTGGATTGTACCTTATACCTTCCTTGTGCCACTTCATCATTTTGGCAGACTCATTCGTGATGAAAAGGCGCTGCAGTCTTTTTATAAAATCGAGATACCGAAGAACCTTAACGGGGATGGTTAGCTGCTTTTTCTCACCATCCTCACCGACCACCTCAATGTACCGAGACGAACCGCACTTCCTACAGTACTTGTCATCCACATACTCGTGCCTAAACAAAAGGAAATTCTTCGGGCAAACATCTATTTTCTCATAATCCATAGAGAGTGCCTTCATGATTTTCTTTGTATCGTACATGCTTTTCGGCAGTTCATGACCCTCAGGGCTCAGGGAGGCTGTTAGCCCATACTCCCAGGAATGCTTCGAAGCATTTCTGGTTACAGCCGTACTCAGCCTTGACTGCAATCAGTTGCGAGATGGCATCCAGCTGAGATATTTTCGTACCCGCATAAAGAGGTTTCTTCGACGAGGCCAAGACCTCCAAGAAGGCCTTTGCAGTTGCCTCCGGCTCCTCCGGTTCATTCTCTGAAGGTGTCGCATTTGCCGTTTCTGCAACAATGACATCATCTAGCATGTCCCTGACCCCGTCGTCCTCATATCCATCGATGCGTTGTCGCATCACCTCCTCTCTACCACGGTCCTGCTCGGCTATGTTTATCGGCGGCATGTCAAAGTTTGGCATATATCCGTGCGTGTGAAGGTGCTCACTCATGTCCGTCTGATTTCTACGGTGACGTCTGGCACATCTCGCACAGGGGCATGGTGGGATAATTCTCATTGGACGACGGAATATCTCCTTCAAATACACATCGGTTTTCGCGATCCACTCTAATGTTACTCGATTCCGACGGATAAAACCACTGTACATCCACTGATTATCTGCCATCCTCTGCTTTTTTCCAACCCACACAACATAATTAAGGATTCACTTAAATTAATCACATCAATTTTTCAGTTTCTACCACGTTTAATCCACCTACATCTCTAATAGGTAAAGATGGGTCCTAATCCCACCCGAGGATGTGTAGATTGAGTATGTTCTCCATTCTACCCCGTTCCGAGACAAAATTTCGGCAGCACCTCCCCGCTGTTCTCCAGATACACGTCTTGGCAAATAGCCGAGAGAATGTGCTCCGGAGAACAATGGGGAGGCGCCGCCGAAATCCTGTCTTGGAACGGGGTAGAACATGGAGAACATACCCAATCTACACATCCTCGGGCTGTCCATGGAAAACACTGGACAATCCGAAAGAGCTGCGGTGATAAATATGCAATTGAATGCATATTTATTGATGCAACCCTTTCGGACGGGAGACGCCTAGGTTACGTCAGTTGACTTGAGAATGAAATCTAGTCACATGATTCATAGCTCATCCTCGACTGTAGAGGAAGTAGTCGAACACCGGAGGGACAACCAGGGACCAACAACTCCTACGATGATCACTCCACCGAGATGGAACACCACAGAACCTGCACCGTGACAATAATTAAGAACATCACAATATATTCATCATCATCATATAACAATCATCGAATCATAAAAATCAGCATCCTATATCATCTCTTCCGCAAAAAAAATGATTATCTATCATCAACATCATCATCTATCATCATTAACATCATCATCTATCATGTAACAATCATCATACATTTGCAACTATCATCAAAAAATATATCATCTAACGTCATGCCCCTTGTTAAAAAAATTGCATTTCTTGCATTTCTCACATTTGTAACTATCATCAAATCATCTATCAACTAACTATGCATCCATCCATCTAGTTACATAACTATGAACAACAACAAAATTATCAAAAAAAATCTACAGAGAGGGAGGGAGGGAGCTCACCGTGGGGGAGGGCCGGCTCGGGGCGGCCCGGGGTTGGTGCGGCGCGGGGCGGCGGGCTCGGGGCCGGCGGTGGCGTGCTCAGGGCGGGCGGCGGAGGTGGTGGGCGGCAGCGCGGGTGTGGGTCGGGGAGGAAGGGGGAGATGGATGGCGAATGGGTGGTGGGGGCGAACCGCAAGGGGATAAGGTCGGCCCTATGCCGACGGCCTGGCCGTCGTCATAGGCCCGCCACTTTGCCACGTCATCGATCCGTGGACATGTGCGCTTCTATGCCGACGGCCAGGCCGTAGGCATAGATAGGAGTCCTATGCCGACGGCTATGCCGTAGGCATAGATGGCAACTGCTTTTTTTAAAAAAATAGTCCCACCTCGCCGAGGGAAAAGCAATTTGACCTGTTTAAATAGTTTACTAATCCATATGTTATAAGCTCCGGTATTCATTAGACTTATATGAAGAAAATGGACAGTTGCTGTGAACTTTTCAGTGCTCGGGCACCGGGTGTGCCCGGGCAGCCGGCCCGGTGCCCGAGCACTAAAAGGTTCGCAGCAACTGTCCATTTTCAATGATGAATACTGGAGTTTTTAATCAATTCAACACTAGTAGAAAAGGGGGCTATGGTCCAGGCCGGGTCAGCCCATTAGTCCCGGTTCAGTCTAGAACCGGGACCAATGGGGGCATTCGTCCCGGTTTGTGAGCCCAGGGGGCCGGCCGGGCCACGTGGGCCATTGGTCCCGGTTCATCAGGACCTTTTGGTCCCGGTTCG